>NW_015542427.1:115077-130725 GCF_001515605.1 Sinocyclocheilus anshuiensis
GTGTTGTGGAAGCTGTCCTCAGTAAAATGCGCAGCACACAATAGCAAATTGGGGTTATAATGCTCAGGAAAAGAGTTAAAAAATAAATTGCAACCACTGCAAGCGGATAACATCATCCGCTTTCGGAAGCCCAAACAAAGACGTTTGGGCATGGAGGTCACCTTGCCCCCTCCCCACCCCCCAACCATTCGAATTTCTGTAGGCGGGAATTATTTTTAATGATATTCTAATGAGCCGCTTTGTGATATCACAAAGCCTGGAAAACAAACGCTGTAGTCCAAACGAGCCGTTCGTTGTAGTTCTTGAAAAGGGATTTTTTTTTAAACGAAATATCTCCCTTTGGAGTGGACTTGTAACTTCTAGATCTTTTTTATGCCCAAACATACACACTACACACTGACTAAAATTAAAAAAGTGAAAAAGCATAATAGGACCCCTTTAATATATTGCATTATATTTTCCAGCATATTTCGATATACTTTTGTTTCATAAGGCAAAAGAATGATTTGCTCATGAAATGTAAGACATTGCCACTTTTCTTATGGACTTTGACTCATGAATGATTATAACGACAGAATTTTTATTTTTAGGTGAACTGTCCCATTAAAAAAAACACTAATGCATTCAAGATCACCCCTCCCCCCCCCATCAAAACACTGTTCAGCTGGCACGAACACACATGCATGCAAATACGCACATATGTATAGACAGAACAAAGCCGCAAACAAGGCGTGAAAAACCTTGAAACCACATTTCTGAGTCAGCAGCCCAGAATCCAAACGCCCCTTCCGCATCAATGTACTACAATTAATCTGTACGAGAGAGAGTGAGCGAAAGCGTGTGCACGTGCACAGCTTAAAAATAGATTTACGACTGTATGAATTCTATCTATTGCGTGGTATTAACAACAGCCAGCTGTAATTCTTGTGGTCAGTTTTAACTCCTCTCGGACTGCGGGGACATCTGCAAACCAACATTAAGTCTCAGATCACGCAGATTATTGAGGGCAGGCATACTCAGGCACACACCAGCAGAACCAGCAGGGATGGTGTGCTGGTTTAATGAGTCACAGAGGAAAGGGGAAATGCCTGGATGCAAAAATAATTTGTAAAACGAAATACAGGTTTTTAAATAAAGTACTTTGAAAATTAAGTGGGTGATTTTTTTTGCTAACTAGCATCAGGATTTATCATACACAAGTCGTTTTGATTGATTTATACTGTATTTTTACACATAGTGTGAAAGATTGTTGTATTGTCCACAAAGGAAACATTTTTTATGAAGAACCTCTTGATTCATCATAATTTCTGCCTTTTTTTAAATATCTGATTATATTATAAATACAATTCAGTTAAATATTCAACCCAGTCTCACTGAAAAACATTTGATACTTTTGTAAGAAACGTGTGATTTGTTAAAAAAAAAAAAAAACTTAAACCTTAACCCCTAAACATAACTCTCAGTGGGGCATAAGTAGGTCATATGAATATGAATAAAATAGATTGCAAAAATTCATACACATACATAAATTTGTTACGGATTGTAAAGAGACTGTTTAACTATCATAAGCATACAGCATAGCAAACCTGGATTTTTAAAATACGAGTCTTCCTATTAATTCTCCAATGAAAAATTTGTCTCATCTGAATTAGGAGGCAAATATACTCAAGATTGAGCACCGTTTACAAACAAAAACAGTCTAAACAAATATGTTGTTGGATTTTGATGTGAGAGGACAACAGGGGAAGCAATATTATGGATGATGGACTTGCGTGTGTGTTTAACTCGTGTTTAACTTTAGCCGGACGTAATAGTTTGAAGTTAAAAACATCAATGATGGATTTGTTTCTTACAAACACGCAGCTTTTCACTTCACAAGACATTAACTGACGGACTGGAGTGGTGTGGATTACTTGTGGATTATTGTGATGTTTTTATCAGCTGTTTGGACTCTCATTCTGACAGCACCCATTCACTGCAGAGGATCCATTGGTGAGCAAGTGATGCAATGCTACATTTCTCCAAATCTGTTCCCATGAAGAAACAAACTCATCTACATCTTGGATGACCTGAGAGTGAGTACATTTTCAGTAGATTTTTGGGTAAACTATTCCTTTAAATAGAAAAGAGCAGCCTGGACATTCATTAAAATGTCTTCTTTTGTGTTCCATTGAAGGTCATACGGGTTTTAAACAACATGAAAGTAGATAAATAATGACAAAATGTTCATTTGGTGAACCATGTCCTTAAAAATTAAAGACTGCTCATCTAATCTACTTAAAGTTTATCTTGAAATTTCTCATGTTTGTCCTCCGTTAAAATGAATAAAAAATATGAAAAAGTGTTCTGGTACTCATGGAGTCTAAACATTACATGGTCAACTAGACAGAAGTTGTAAAACACATTAAGATGTAGTGATTAGCACAGAAAATAATTTTGACTCTTTACCTCAGAAAAACAAAAGAGCTTGTTTACAGAAATGACTCTAGAAAGAGTCAGAAACTATTCTTTTTACATTCCATGATCCGCAGTTTAATAATTGTGGTCTCTGCTTAATGTCTTGATAATAATATCCAAGACCAACTTGCCCAGAAATACATAGTAGGAAGGGGAGTAATTTTAATATGTGTTAACTTAATCAAATGTTAAGGCTTCTGATAAACGGCACAGACGTACTGCAAACATTGAAGACTAATGCAAATAATCCAGCTAGTATACTACATAGTGTTCCATTGCGCCAAGGATTCCTCACTGAGATCTGCTAAATCTTTAATTAAAAGATGGAAATGTGTCGTAAGCAACCCGTTCCTTCCTGCATTAATGGGGCCAAGCGTTCTGCTTTGTCTTCCTGATTGTTTATAATGAAATGACCTCCTGTTCCCATTCTCTCCCACTACTTTGTACAGTAGAAATAAATAGTTTCACAATGCACTATGGTCATACTGTGACCCCGCAGTTCAAGACCTCACCCTCCCTCCCTTCATACACACCGACCTCCTCCTGTCCCCCAAAACTCCTCACACACACACACAAATACACACACACATACACACCCTGGAGAAAAGTACAAAGGGTCCCTTGTGTAGGAGCACAGAGGCCTGGGAGACAGCGCTTAACAATGTGCTGATATTTTCATGGGAGGAGTGCAAGGAGAGAAAAGGATCTCCTCTGCTGGGGCGGCTCATTCAACCACGCTGTATGACCTTCATCCTACCCCCGATTCCTTGGCTTGACTCACAACAACACACTGCGGCCACAGATAGCACAGCCAAAGCCTGTCACAGCGCTATCCAACATGCTAGCACTACACAGGCCGTACAGATGATACATGCTAATACTAACAAATACATAACACACAAGAGCACCAAAGGCCTGTTCATACCAAATTTATAGAATTTTTTGCTGTAAGCCAGTTTGCTAATTTCCACCACTTTGCTTATATGAGATGACACACCCTCCATGTAAAACCCTGCCCTCCAAAGACATCTCAGCCAACCAGATGTTAGCAAAATGATTCACAAGCAAAAAGCATTTTTGGGCGGAGACCCTAAAACGTCTTTTTTTGGGGTGGTAAAATGCTAATATTTTCAGTAGTGATGCACTGAAATATTGGCAACCAATAAGTTTTGGTTGAAATGGCAAAAAAATAAATTTGAAATTTTTTAGGCAAAATGGTTTTGGAGGGCCCTCAAGTTATCCTAGGTCAGGGGTAGGCAAGTTCGGTCCTAGAGAGCCACAGTCCTGCAGAGTTCAGCTCCAACCCTAATCAAACACACCTGAACAAGCTAATCAATGTCTTCAGGATTACTAAGGCTATAGGCAGGTGAGGTTTTTTTCAGGGTTGGAGCTGAACTCTGCAGGACCTGCGGCTCTCTAGGACCGAACTTGCCTACCCCTGTCCTAGGTGAATATGACTTTCTTCTTTTAGATGAATACAAATGGAGTTATATAAAAAAATGTCCAGGCGCTCCAAACTTTATAATGGTAGTGAATGTGTGTCGAGATTTTGAAGTCCAATAAAGTGCATCCATCCATCATAAAAAGTGCTCCACATGGCTCCGAGGGGTTAATAAAGGCCTTCTCAAGTGAAGCGATGAGTTTGTGTAAGAAAAATGTCCATATTTAAAACTTTATAAACTATAATATCTAGCTTCCGCTGACTGTCGTACGCGTGTTCACAAGAGAGTGTCGTTCCAGTGGCTGACGTAGGACAGGCGTAGCGTAAGCTCCGGTGAGAATATGCTAGTCTCGCGAGAACCAAGTTTTGTTTACAGCAAAGGAAAACCAGTCTCCTCTTGGCTTATATCAAAATCCTCTGACATTTTTCTTTACAAATACTCGTTTTGTACTTCTAATTCATGACCACTGTTTTGTTTTGCTTTCCTCTGCGCTTCCGTGTTCGTCACTTCTCACCGGAGCTTATGTTACGCCTACGTCCTCCACCGGAACATCACTCTCTCGTGATCGCGCGTACGACAATCTCGACACCCATTTACTGCCATTATAAAGCTTGGAAGAGCCAGGACATTTTTAAATATACATTTTAATTTTTGGGTGAACTATCCCTTTAAATGTGGTGTGACAGATCACTGTAGCACCTCAGCTCAAGCGGCAAGTGAACTGAACATCTCTTTCTATTTATTACTAGTTATAGCACAAAAATAAACAAGAATGAACAATGATAGAAACAGTACAACTTATTGAAATCTATCATGTCTCTAGTAAACACTCACTGTTTCAACCACAAAAAGGCATCAATAAAACAGCTCTGTAAACAGTGTGTCACATAATGTTACAATTACCTCAGGAAAACAATTCAATATACACAGCTGTCAGTCAATGAGAAAAAAACCTAGAGACGAGTCTTCTTTTTGCCAGATTCCAAAAATCTATCAATTCCAAAATCTACTGAACGCCTTGTCAATTGACGATGTTCAAATATCTTAGTGAATTTTGACTACATATTGTGGAAAATTAGTGTTTAATTTCAGCAATTTTATATACATCTCATCTGCTGTCATCCACATTATATCAGTCATCAGCAATCCTTGGCTGCATTTCCCAAAAGCTTCAAAAGTCGAGTAGATATTACAAACCATTGGCACCAATGGTCTCTATGATCTACTTAAACTTCCAATACTTTGGGAAACACATTTGTGGTCTCACTCTGTACATATTGAAAAACCCTATTTGTTTATTCTACATTCTTCTAAAATGACTTTTACAGCCACTGATCATCCACAGATTGTTAACTAAGTTGAGTCAATACCGTGAAAGCAGAACCATTTATAGGCGAGTGCGTTCACATGATGCTGGCCAGTCACGCTGACTGCTGCCATGCCCTATCTCAGCTTTGACAGAATCCATTCACTAAATGAATGTCTATCTCAGCAACAGGTTACCAATTAACTGATAAAATAACACACCACATTGACAAGAAATCATTATTAGTAGACAAAAACAAAAGGTATTCAAAAGTATGCAAAGCCAAATGGCAACTGTGACTAATAGATAGTGCCACCAACTCCAAAGGAAGAAAAACCTCCATGCTAGAGGTGCCTCTCAATCATGCTAATGCAGTAAAGACACTAACAGTAACTCAAACAAACTCACGAATGTCAGCGCTGTGGGTGGAAGTGTACATACGATCAGGTGACTGATTACCATGGTGGAATTCAATTCTGAGTGTTTGCATAATTGACGCTCTGCAGTATAGCATGTCTTTACACTTAAACACATCCAGGACAAAGGCAGTAGATACAGACATGAGAACAGAAGCATAAGTCTAGACAGGTGGAAGTAGTCAAACCTCATTAAACAAATAAACCCAAAATAACTAATACAGTTATCTTTGTTGAAACAATGAAAGTGCTGTGTAAACTTACATATACACATATATATATATATGTGTGTGTGTATATATATATATATATATATATATATATATATATACACATTAGGTACATTTGCTGTGCTTCAAAGTTATCTTTGTTGAAACAATGAAAGTGCTGTGTAAACTTACATATACACATATATATATATATGTGTGTGTGTATATATATATATATATATATATATATATATATATACACATTACGTACATTTGCTGTGCTTCAAAATCTTTCAAGTTAACAACACAACTGTTTTCCTCTGGGGATTAGTACAGACATCATTTAGGATGGCAATTATTTAAGAATATGCATATCCCTACATATTTCGTATTTAGATATTTTTAAAAGCAACTAGCACCTAGTAAACTAATAGTCAACTAATCAGTCTTGGGGTCAATGACAAGTATGATTGTCCATGATAAAGAAAAGGAAAAACTAGTTAAATCTAGTTTGAACACACATGTGTGTTTTAAACCATTGTCAAGAAAAGATTTTCTATTTTTTTTTTTATATATTTATTTTAAATGTGTATTAGCCTATTCTAGCTTAAAAAGTGTCTTTACATATCTATTGAGAACTAATTCATAAATATTACGTTTCTGGGGAGATCCACAACATTACATTTTAAAACCTGAGCCTTTTCATAAAAAAATTCATTATCTAATATTTTGAGGACTTACTGACCTTGACGGACAGTCATGAGGGTCTGAAGCGTTCTTTTTTATGATATAATTTACTGTTTTGTTTTTCATCTGCAAGATTCAGAATGTTGCCTGTACCAAGTGGCTTTAATTTAAAAATAATTAATTGAAAAATTAATATAAGACTAATAATATAAATAATAATATATTACTTAATAGGATTTTATTTTAAATTTTCTTTTCTTTTAATGATTTTAATCATTATGATATCAGGATATTTTTCATTTAAATTCAGAAACTTCAGAAAGTCATTGTGATGCATTTTAATGCATTTATAAATAAATCACTAAAAAGATGATGTCATTGACCCCTTAACTGGAAGCCCTAAACAATTCACATTTCTTAGCTTTTACATAAATCGTCTTCTTGAGAGCAACAGAATGGAACAGAAATCAGCAGATCCCACTTCTTTCAAAGTTGGACTATTTTTAACTTGAAAAGGCACATTTTTTATGGGATGCTCAAAAACAGTACAAGACATGATGCAACAGTCAAAGACATGCATCTGCATTTTCATGACTCTAGCAGTGATGCTTTAAATGGGATGAATTTAAAGATACAACTTTTCAAAGGAAGTACTTTTTCAATGGAGCCATTCTCAATTCCCAACACTAGTCATCATACTCAAATATAATCAAGGAACAGATAAAAGTCAAATCTGAAGTTTAGCTGGGATAAAGTGACCTACCTGTTTCCAGAGGAACTCATCATCCTGATTGATCCTCCACGTAGTGAGGAGGTGTATGGAGGACAGCACTCCTCCGCTGAGCACTGCCGCCCTCATCCGCACGGGCAGCAGCGTGTAGATGATGTAGATGAAGAACACGGACCACCAGATCCCCTCGGAGGCGCTGCGGGGGGCCACCATCAGCACCCCGAACACCTGCACCACGATTAGCACTCCAATCACAAGGTAGCTGACCATCCACATGTAGTCCTGGTGGAACCCGTTTCGGTTGCACACCACCATTAGCGCCAAGAACAGGGCCATGGCCACAGAGAGCACGGAGGCATAGACCACATCAGGAAGTCCGTGGATGCAGTGGAAGGTGAGCATGACCCCACAAACGATCACCAAGACGCCCATCAGCATCGTAAGCGAGCTCTGGTTGAGCCTAAAGAAGTAGCGCTGGTAGAGACGCTCCAGTTTGCGTGACTGGAACTTCTTGGATTGGAACACGCGAACCACCCGCTGCCAGCAGTCTGCCGCCGTCACCGACCCCGCGCCGCTGGCCGTGTCATCGCTGGAGCTGTCGCAACCCAAGCCGCCCCCTTTCCTCCCCTTGACCTCGCCGTCCTCGAAACCCAGGTCCACAGATTTAAGCCCCACCCCCTCCCCCCCCATTTTCCCGTAGTGGTCTTCCTGCCATCCGCAGCGCACGCCGAAATTGCCCCCACCCGTACCTCCTCCTACTGATCGGGTGGCCTGTGCGTGGGGCGGCTGGGGAGGAGGCTCCATGGCTTCCACGTCCCGCAGGCAGCTCATGTAGCGTGGGTTGCAGAGAGAGGAGCCAACCTTGCGCTTGGACTTCTTGCCATTGCGCTCGCCCCACGCGGTCTTACGGTCATCCACTCTGGCTACTAGGAAGCCGTTGATCCAGGACATTCTGTAGGAAACCCAGAGTTGTCATGACAGTGTATGATGGCACTCTACCATGTTTACGTGGGTCAATGACAAAAAAAATTTAGTTTAATGTTGGTTTAATATGGTTGGTTTAAAATGACATCTATGAAATATTTCAGTCAGGATTCAGGCCTCATCATAGCACAGAAACTGCGCTCGTTAAAATAACAAATGACCTACTTCTAGCTTCTGACCAAGGATGTGTCTCAATACTAGTTTTACTTGATCTTAGTGCTGCATTCGACACTATAGACCATGACATACTCTTAGGCCGACTACAATATTACACTGGTATTCAGGGACAGGCATTACAGTGGTTTAGATCGTACTTAGCAGACCGTTACCATTTTGTCTACTTAAATTATGAAAAATCTGAGTTAACATCAGTAGATTATGGGGTGCCACAAGGATCCGTGTTGGGCCCTATGTTATTTTCAATATAAATGCTTGGCAACATTATTAGAAAACATGAATCTCTTAGAATACAATGCAACTTGAAGGATGTACTGTTATGTCATCATCTTCAGTTAAAGACCTGGGTGTTATATTAGACAGCAACTTATCTTTCGAAAATCACATTTCATATGTTACAAAAACAGCCTTCTTCCGCCTCAGAAACATTGCTAAGCTACGGAACATGTTTTCTGTTTCCGACGCAGAAAAGCTAGTTCATGCATTCATGACCTCTCGACTAGATTACTGTAATGCACTACTAGCTGGTTGTCCTGCATTTTCAATAAACAAGCTACAGTTAGTCCAAAATGCAGCTGCTAGAGTTCTTACCAGGTCAAACAAATATGATCATATTACCCCAATTTTATCATCTCTACACTGGTTACCTATTAAGTTCCTTATAGATTCCAAAATATTGCTACTGACTTCACAACTGTGAGCAGCAAATCAGCATATTAGACACTGAAGAATGGAGTAATGATGCTGAAAATTCAACATCACATGAATACATTTAAAATAAACTCAAATAGAAAACAGCTATTTCAAATTGTAAAATATTTCACTATAATACTGTTTTTACTGTATTTTTAATCAGATAAATGCAGCTTTGATGAGCATAAGAGACTTCCAAAAATACTAAAAAAAAATCTTACCCCAGTGTATGAACTGCTATTTTAATGTATTTTTTAATAAAAAATTAACAGATGACATCATTGATTCATGCACATAGCAGAATGTATGGATGAAATGATGCATATTTTGTGGAACTCTTTACCTGTGTGGGTTCTGGTGTGCGCCCCAGCCCTGATCTTGCTGTCCAAGACACTCATTTAGAGCGGTGGATGAGCGAAAGCAAAAATGTAGAGTTCTGATAAGTGAGTGATGGTGATCACGGAGTCCAGTTTTGTTTAGTTACTGAAGACTGGCCTGGTGGATCTGAAGATCTGATACTTTGTTCAACTGTATCTTCATAACGTCTGGATCTGTTGACGATAAACCATCAATAGAAACAATGTAAGATGAATAAAATCCATGAATAGAATCGATCCATCTAATGAATTGAATGATTTAAAACTCATACTTTCTACATGCTTTCACATAGTCTAAAATTCCCTTCCTCTGACATGTAAACTATTTAACAGGCTGAAATTACACGGCACATAAACGAAGCAATAAAAACGTCTCTACAACTAGGCCTGTCGTAATAATCAATATATAGACTTATCGCGCAATATATGTACATGACCTCAATAATTTTTGGTGACGCAATATATCGCCCATTATATTTACTTAAAAATTAATGTCACCATGTTTTGTACATTCCACTTGCGCCTGTGTCTTTTGCAGCTTCTCAAACATAACGTGATGTAGTCATGAGGTGCTAGTTTAAATTTAAAAAATGCTTTACAAAAAAAAGTTTCATCTGCAGATATGGCCTTGTTTAGAGGTCTGTGCCTTTGTGCATACGGACATCCGACTGCTAAGCAGTGATTGTGTTTTTCAGCAATAGTGTGTACCCTTAATTTACAGAGAAAAGAAGGTCAGGTTTTTTTTTTTACAACAAATATGGAACGCACCGGGTTAATTTCCCTAAACTGTCACTGTATTTCTGATCAACTAGAGCAGTGTTCCTCAAATCTTGCCCTGGAGGGCCAATGCACTGCAGAGTTTAGCTCCAACCCTGATCAAACTCCCCTACCTGTGATTTTCTAATGATCCTGAAGACATTGATTAGCATGCTCTGCAGGAAAGTGGATCTCGTGGGCCAGATTTGAGGATCCCTGAACTAGAGACAGCTATTAAATCAATGTATGTATTACTTCCTTACCAGCAATGATTAATACCAATATGCCAAAGTAAACAAGTTAAGAAGGTTCAGAAACAGTAACATTAGATGTAAGTTTCACATTTAATCTTTGCCATTTTCAGATATTCTGAGCTCTAAATGTTATTCTAGCATGGCAGTGAGTCACAAGGCTGGAAGGACTAGAGATTCTGCTAAAGATTCAACAGGAGATGGATGAGAAAGAGAGTCAAGACATCAGCGAGATCAAATGACAAACTCTGAATCAATTCAAAATGAAGACATTTGCAGGAATGAGTATAAGTAAGATAAATGCCTTTAAATAGTACATTGTAATAGGGCTGGGCGATAATTCGATAACGATAATTATCGTGATATAATTTTCCTCGATAAAACGATATGAAGAGTTCCATAAATGTTCGATATAATGTTTATGCGCCAAAAGCGGAACGAAACAGCTCGCGCTTCATTTGAATCGTGCCACACGGACCGTTTATCCGCTCAGCTCAAAGTTCAAACTGCCACTGGTGTGAGCTCACTACAATAGAGCAGATGTGTTTACTCGGTCACGCGAGCATTAAGCAGCGCTGTGAGATCCAGTGTGAAGCACACTTTTCAATCTACAAATCGCCATCACTTACCATGGATTTACTGTAGTAACACTCACTGCACCATGGTATTGTGGCAGAAATTTAGGATATTCACACTGAATTTTATTAAAAGAATAATGGTATATACTTGTAGCATGTATTTGTGATTAAGCTATAGCATGTGTGCATTTATACTGAATGTTTTTAGACTACTGTTTTTCATACAAATAGGCTAGTACCTAAAAAC
This sequence comes from Sinocyclocheilus anshuiensis, assembly GCF_001515605.1. NCBI lineage: Eukaryota > Metazoa > Chordata > Actinopteri > Cypriniformes > Cyprinidae > Sinocyclocheilus > Sinocyclocheilus anshuiensis. Next base: position 126,388 of record NW_015542427.1, read on the forward strand.
CATAGTTATTTTTTTACCATGGTATTGAGGTGCTATATGTGTGGTTTTAACTGTTTATCATGATTTAAATGTATGTTACTATGGGAGACCAATGCTTAATTTAAAAAATAAAAAAATAAATAAAAACTTGGTCAGAATAAATTCAACCATATAAAACTGAGGTTGCTACAATTTTTACAGATGTTACTGATTTTGATGATGAACAAATATTTACCTCTGCATCCTAACTCAAGCTACTATCAAATGTGCATTATTAATATTATCAGGCAACCCAAATCTGTTTCTTGATTTGAAACAATATCACTCATTAGAACATGCAGAAACTAAGAAATACATTTTTCTATTTAGATATTTATTTTGTTATGGAAAATTAATGTTCTGGTTTCTACAACTTTCACTTTGGAGCAAAAATCTGGCTTTAAACTTGAAAGAAATAAAGATTTTACATTTATCGTGATAATTATTGATATCGACTGATATGAAAAAAATTATCGTGATAATTTTTTTGGCCATATCACCCAGCCCTACTTTGTAATAATCTAAATATATTATTTTCAAATTGTATGTCTCTATTTCACCATTATCATTTTTAATACTTGTAAAACACAAACAAAAATCACAATAAGCACTACATTTTCATAGCACAGAAAGGTCCCTTTCTTTTAATTCCCCTTCATTTTTTAACCTTATTGATTGTTTTGTGTATTTTATGTACTCTAAGTACTTTATATGCTTTCTCAATATTGTAAATCTTAATAATCATGCAAATAAAGGTTTATTGACTCCAACGCTGCATATAAAAAGTATCACTGCATAAGCAGATATTATTACACTGCTCTCTGGAACACTTCATTTGCATTGGACAAATATTTCCAAGTAATGACAGTTGTCCAAAGCAACGCTGTATAACTGACTGCTTAACATTAATTTATGACTTCGCATTAATCCACGCTGCCTAATTGTTCAAAGACTTTGGACTCACATTTTTTAGTATTGCATATTAAATTTAGAGGACAAGACATATTGCAGGATATGCCACTTTCTATCAATGATAATTGTTTTTTTAATCTGAAAGCAACAGTCCCGGTATATCCTGCCTAATCAGACAATGACAGATTATCAGAGGTAAGAAGTGATCATCTTAAACGGATCCACCAGCTGTCAATCACTCATTCCTAGCAGCAAATCTCACATATCTGGACCAGCTGGTGATGTTGAACAGTACTAATGGAGAAACAGGAATTTGTTAGTTTCTGTCTTCATCCCTTCACTGGCACATATTCACATGTATTGGGCATTTTGACTGATGGGAAGTCTGAACAGTTCATTTCTATCAGACTCAAAAAAGGATTCAGTGGTTCTTTACATTATGATAAAAGCATATTTTAATATGCTTGTTGATAAAACTGTCAGCCAAGTCATAAACCTATTTCCAGTAGCATTTATGCCTATTATGGCTATGTACATTTTTCAATGCGTTTCCACTGTTAATAACATTGTAAATCTAGCATTTTCTAAACTCGTATGTACATTTACCAAACTGGTGTTTCTAACAGCTGAGGGAATGACAGCAAAGTTGACATCTTTCTCTCTTCTGATCAGTACAAACAATCTGTCGATATTGCTACTTTTCTTTTGCTATTGGAGCAAATGGGAACGCAAGAAAAAAATGCTTATATGTGTTGTAGTTTCCATTTAGCTATACTACTAAGGTAACCCACGACTTCCACTTCTGAGAAAACCAGACATATGAAAAGCGTCCAATAACGTAACGTACATTTTACCCCCACTGGTTCTCGACTCAATAGAAATACGATATAAAGTATGATAGAAATAGTAAGAGTAGTGCTAGTATGCTATGTCTAATTCAGCCAGTTCACTCGAGAACCGCTTTGGAACGATTCAGTTCGATTTATGAACGAATCACTCGGTTCTGAGAACCGATTCATTGATAAGCTCCAAATCAAAACCGAACATCGCTCATTTTGACGACAGAACGCACTAATGCTCAGTACAACACATATTAACTCTTATAACCAATCTAATCTGAGTCATATTCAGAATCTATTCTGAGGCCATACTGAAGAATGGCACTGCACAAATATGTGGTTGTAGCTGTAACGTGCATCCTCGCTGGCGTTGGTATCGTGTTGTATTCCGTCCGGGACATTTGCACGACATTTCAACATCCGCGCACTGATGTTACATAATGCAAATACAGAGATCGCAGTGTCGCATCAGTCTCAGCACTATGTGTTATTAATCTAAATCCCCGTTTCCTCTCATGGAAGACAGCTGCATCAGTCACATTGTGCTTCCATTTAAAAACAAAATAAAACGCCTATTTACGCAAGACAGCATCGACGCGTGTGCATATAAACATCAACGATCGCCATAACATATGCAAGCTGCATAATTTCAGCGCTTCATCGATGGCTCAAGTTGCCAGAAGAACTATGCAGCATTTCTCCCATGGGCCGTTTGGAGATATTTCGTTACATAACACTGAGTGTGTGTTCAGTGTGTGTGTGTGTGTGTGTGTGTGTGTGTGTGTGTGCCATATTCGCAGCAGTGACCGTGTCGAGGCTGTTACAGTAACAGTGCGCGGATACTTGTGAAACACAGCATGTCACACCCGACCGCCAAGTGTGGGCTATACAGCCCCGTCCTTCACCCATAGAGCAGAATTATAGCGCACTACAGGCCGTGCACACGTCCACTCGGTCCATATCTGCGGTGGACATGTTATAGGCATCATAACGTGCGAAACATTCCAACGCATCAGTCTTCGTCGCCTTGTTTTACAGAGGCAAACACGCCCAACTCAAACATCAGATGAACATAAAGCCTTATGCCTCAAGCCTCACGCATGACATCTATGTAGACCGGCAGCTTTGCACATTATTTCACATTTTTTAGAGGGACCGTTCGACCTTTAGGGCAACATCAGCAGTGTGAGCTAAGACAGGCATTGCATTGGGACGTTTAATCTTGAATATATCGCTGGTGTGAATGGAGAGAGGGGTGTTGCATTTGGCCGTTGCTTATTCACCATGTCAAAACTCAGAGCTAATGCTGCATTAAAGCCGTGTACACGCACGCATCCGACTCTTCCAAACGTCCCCTGTACAAGGCAAAAGCTTGTATAACGTCTGTCCATCAGAAACCACACTAGTAAGCAGCCCTACATAAAACATGACTGATCACCCTAGAAAAAGATCTGACTCACCGTGGATATCTCTCCGGTTCGGGCGCTACAGCGGTGGCGTCTCGAGCGCGCGCGGTCCTCCGGTAGCTCCGTGTCCTTGTTATCGGTAGGGCGATGTGTTTTTTGCGGGCATCGAGGACGAGGGGACAGAGGGCCACAGAAGGTGAAGCTCTGCCTCGCTTGTGCTCCCGTCGTTTCCCAGCCTCTCCCCCTTCACACAGACGCTGTGCCAGTCTCGGTCTCCACGCGTCTCAACACTCCCCCTAACGGCCTGCGAACAAGCAGCTCCTCACTGCCAGCTGCTTTCACCTGTCCTCCTCCTCCTCCTCTGCTCTCATATGGAGACAGACCCACAGACTTGGACGTGCAGCATAACAGCAGACGCTCAAACAGGTGACATCTATCTATCTATCTATCTATCTATCTATCTATCTATCTATCTATCGTTGTGGCCAAAATATTTGGACACTTATCCCACCATTATATTACATAGCCACATGTTAAAACCAATGGCATTTATTTGAAAGCCACATACCACAAGCACACTCTTCAAGCAGAACGTTTAAAAAAAATAGGTTTTACATTATTAAATAGATATAGGCTAGTGATCAAAATGAGGCACTTGGAGCAAGTGGTGCATATGCTTTGTTACTGTGATGCATTTCGGATTTTTTCCCACATATTACATTATCACTCACTAACCCTTAATGGATAGTTTACCATCAAATAAACTATCATATTAACATCATATAAATTACAATGGAAATCAACGGGCTACAATGTGATTTGGTTTCCCACCATGCAAAATATCACCAAGAAGAAAGAAAGAAAGCCATACAGGTTTGGAACGACATGAAGGTGAAAGAAAAAATGATGAAAATGGTGAAAACTTTTCATTTTTGGGTGAAGTAACCCTTCAAACCATAACAAGATTCACTTAATATTTAATACAGATATATCAAAGTTAAGATAAATGGAAATATAGATAATATAAAATATACATTCCTGACAGAAGAATGTTAATTCAAAAATCAAATAGAATTTATTAAAATAAAAGTTTATATATATATATATATATATATATATATATATATGCATTTTTTTTATTTTATAATGTATATAAAAAAAAT
>NW_015542427.1:130737-137486 GCF_001515605.1 Sinocyclocheilus anshuiensis
TTTAAAAATATATTTCTACAGTGTGCCTACTTTTTTGTCAATACCTTCCAATATTTATGTAAACATTTTGTAAAAGTTGGCTTTCAAATGAGTGCAAACACATCTCACAGACTCTAGTGAGTTATATACAGTTTTATCATAATTTTATTAAAAACTGTATATAACTTGCACCACTTGTCACATCGACTCCCAACACTGGCCACATGATTTTAGTGTCTATATTTATTATTATTTATACACACTCCTGATATGTCCAGTCACACATCCTGAAAAAGTAACAGTTTTGAATTTTTAGTTGATATATCATTTTAAGTGTTGGTCTTATTAATTGCTACCGTAATCAGAAAAGCAAAATGGCTCCTGCATTTAATACAATATTTTATAGTGATATACAATATAGTGCACTGTCAGCTGCCAACACTGTAAGATTTCCTGTCTGACAGTGGTGACATTTTATAGCATGCATATCAGCCAGAGTTCCTCTATAACATATCAGATAACAAAGATAAAGACTGGAAGTCAGTCATCCTCACTATTGTCTGCTGCACCCACATTGATTGTGCTTTCCATGAAGTGTACATTTAAAGAAAATATTGCTGGATAGAAAAGCAAGAGGAAACTGTGGCAGTATGGGTTATCAGATATCAGTGATTCACATGATAACTTGCAAATCTGCGGTTAGTGTTTGCCACAGTTGAGTTTAGGCATTCTATAATGTGATACTGTGTACTATAATAAGAGGTTTAGGTGGCACTCCATAGAAACACCCAACCCAAACCCCAGACCCATATTACATGCCCTGCCAAGTGACAAAGGCCATTATAAGCAGGAAAAAACAGTTTCTAAAAACAAACAAATAAACCCTAACGGATCTCTATCAGATCAACAAAACACAATATAATGCTTTTAAATACTTCACTTCAGACTATTTCTTTTCTGTGTCCTTAACTGTACATTTTCTAAACCATTTAATCTTTTTCCACATATTACATTGATTGTTTTCTTATCACTTATGGTAACTTATACGTTTACGGTATATACTGTTCAAACGTTTGGTGTCAGTATTTATTTTTTTAATAAAATTATTATTTTTGAATTCGGCACACTAAAAAATGCTGGGTTAAATATAACCCAGCGCTGGATTAAAAAGGGACAAACCTAGCTATTGGGTTGTTTTGACCCAGTGGTTGGGTTGTTTTGACTCAAAACAACCCAACTGCTGGGTCAAAACAACCGAACTGCTCGGTCAAAACGGTCAAAACAACCAAATAGCTGGGTTTGTCCCTTTTTAACCTAGCGCTGGGTCATATTTAACCCAGCATTTTTTAGAGTGCAAGGATTTGATAAATGATTTCTGAAGGATCATGTGACAATGAAGACTGGAGTAATGATGCTGAAAATTCAGCACTGCATCACAGACATTTTTTACATTTTAAAATATAATCAAACAGAAAACAGTTATTTTAAATTGTAATATTACTTCACAATATTACTGTTTTTACTGAACGGTAGTGTAAATTATTTATCAGAACTATGACTTGCTCTTATCATTCTAAGAAAGTGATGTCATATCATTATGTTGTCGACAACAACAACTGCAGGCCAAACTGCTGCAAACTCAAATGCGACATACTGAATTATGCAACTATACGACAGTCTCATAAAAACACATTTAAGGTAAACCATTTGCAATTTACTCATTCAACAAGTGCCCTATATACAACTTGTTTTTATGATGCACTGCAAAAATGTACTGGACACTGAATTCTAGTGAACAAATTTCCAGCTGTACTTCGCTTTATAGTTATGCACAGTGCTAGAGAGCCAAATATAACACTATGAATGGTTGTGTAAATGAACTTGCACGCACATTTGAATAGACACGGAACAAGCCAAGACAAATACAGGTAGTAAGTATACTAAAGACTACCTAGTGAAGACAAACCTGTTTCATTTTAACAGCACACCCACCACTTATGAAGTGCAGAAGGATATGTGTCTTGCAAGCATTAAATTATGTTGATTAAATCATCTAAACACACTAAGACACAAACATGAGCGGCCTGCTTTTCATTTACACAAAAGCTTGAAATGATTTCCGTCTGCTGTGTTTACACAATTGTAATTCAGTGCCGCTGTACACTGCTTGTTGCTTTGCTGTTCTGTAGTGACGGCAGTACAGTACAGGACTATTTGTCTAATGCTCAGCTAACAAATAGGTCTGGATAGACTGCCAGATCTTTGCCCTTCATAGGTTCCTCATTGCCTTAAGGTAGGGCTGTGCCCTCTGGGGAAGCAGCATTGCTATTTGAACCAGTGCTGTCGTTTGTTTGATTCAGCCACCTTGGGCAACTTGTTTATCGAAGATCTGTAATAGTGAAACTTTAACATAATATACCTTTAACAGCTCTTCTGCTATCAGAAGACCATGCTTGCGAGTATAGAACTGTACTAATTAACCCTTTAAAGCCTACTTTATCATATTTGATCAAATGCACATTTCTAAGGCCTCTAAACTATCAGCATGACCAAAACTTTGCTGGAAAAACCAGTTGTACACAATCTAGTATGTCTTCTGTCTTCTGATTGATAGTTTATCTGTTTTAGCAAGTACAAAGCCTTTTAGTATCTTTCTTCAGGTTGTGGTTCACGTCTTTTTGTTGCGAAATCTTTACTGATTTTTATAAAGTAAATATAAGAATAACTTATATATTGTTTATATTTCAAGATGAATACTTGAAATAGACCGAATGAACTTAAGTTTACTTGATTATCCATAAATAATTTGTTGACACATTGTGTTAAAAGCATCAAACATATCATCATTGTACTGCACTGCATTATGTGTTTTGCCCCCACAATAAAAACCATAGAGCTTTAATCATATAAATTGAGCACTTAAATATATGTAATTGGGAGGTATAGAGAGACACTGATATCATGTATTTTCATGTATTTTATTTAAATGAAAGTAGTCTGTTATATTGTTATAAATCTCATTACATACACATTTCAACTTACTTATTGACCATATAAATAATATCTGCATCAATTGCATATTTTTGCTCAGTTTGGGCCTCTGAATAAAACTGAGGTGGTTTTTCATACACTCTTAAAAATAAAGGTGCTTCACGATGCCATAGAAGAACCTTTTTGTCTAAATGGTTTCATAAAGAACCTTTAACATCTGAAGAACCTTTCTGTTTCCCAAAAGGTTATTTGTGGCGAAATAAGGTTCTTCAGATTACAAAAACGCAAGAAAGAGATGGTTCTTTAAAGAACCTTTGACTGAATGGTTCTTTGTGGAGCCAAAAATGGTTCTTCTATGGCATCGCTTGAAGAACCTTTTGAAGCACCTTTATTTTTAAGAGTGTACACTGAAAAAAGCTCTAAATTAACTGTTTTTATATATATAAAAAAAAACACCTAAATACAATAATTTATACCAAAAAGACTATTATTTATTTTGTAATTTATTTTTATTTTATTTTATTAATCGGTTAAATCAGGTAAAGTTTGCTCTTTAAGGTTACAGTTACAGGTTACTGATTTTTAGTGTACTATGAGCCATAAAAGCCTGTTGTGTCTATTATGATACTCATCAAAACCCATCTTCTTCTTTTTTTTTTTTTTTTTGATTTTATTAATGTTTTATCTAAAGTTTCAACTTTTCCATTTCAAGCCAATTTCTTTATTTGTTTATATGTCAGGGCCCAGGCTTTATAGGTTTAAGTATACAGCCACACATCAGCTCTTGTCTTATATGACATACCTGCATACTATTATAAGCAACGTATTACAAAACAGTTGTGCCAATTAGAGGGGCGTTTATGTTTAAGGCATGGCAGTAGAAACCATATGCATGACACTCATTTCAATCAAAACAAACAACACAAATAAAGCTCTTTATCACCTGTAATTACACAGAGACAGCACCCTGCTGTTTCATAGTGAAATCAGGGTCCAGCTGTCAGCAGTGCATCACTTGTCACATCGACTCCCAACACTGGCCGCATGATTTTAGCGTCTGACGATTAGTGGCTGCCAGAGAAGTTTACATTCACGTGATTGACAGCCCGATTGCTTCAGCATGACGGCGTAAACAGGAAGGAAGAGCCTTTGGACATGCACAAAACACAAGACACTTTGGATCACAACTCCAGTTACACCAATCACTGGCAGAATATTAGCCTACTACTCTTAATAGTTCAACCATATCACTATATTTTCAGCCACTGTCTTATATGTGGAAATGAGGAGGTTGAAATACCTGTAGTTTAGAGGAAGTGATTTTATTCCTAATATTCAGAATAACAGCACGTGTCACGCTGAGGTGCTATTTAATAAGCTCACGATGACGAAGAGTAATCCACAACAGTCTTTTAATAATTAATCCACAAGGAACAAAGGAGATAACTGAAACCAACATAGAACAACATATTATAGACACAAACACAAACCAAGACGGATAGAGATTAGAAGGAACTAAGAGTAGTTAAACACTGGGACTAACGAGATAATTAATTAAAACACAGGGGAACAGAATGACATTGTCACGAATCCGGTCTATGAACTTCCGTTCACTCACCACCAGAGGTCACCCGCTCACTACATGGACTCTCACACTACACAGACTGTTACACTATACCCTGGACTACATTTGCCATCATCCATTGCACTGATTGCACACAGCTGTAACCAATCACACGCTCACCTGAAAGCTACTAATAACACACACTATATAAATCAGTCTCACACCACCATTCAAAACAGAGTATTGTTTTGCATTTATCACTCTTCTAGCGGTAGCTACTTTACAGAGCCAGTTCCCGGTCTAGTTCATAGTTTAGTCTAGTCTTGCCTTGCCTGTTTTCCTGTGTGAAGATCTTTGCCTGTGTATTACGGATTACCCCTTTTGTCAAGCCCTCTGGATTCTGTTTGCCTATTGAAGACCCACGCTTGTCCTAGGTTTACTCTGTCTTGCCTGTGTTGTACCCGTTTGCCATTGTTTGACCCATGCCTGTTATATGACCTCACGTCTTGGAAATAAAGCCTTGCATATGGATCCGCACGTCTCACTTCTCGTTCGCCCCGTTACAGACATAATTAAGACAACTAAGCAAAACTAGGTAAAAGGAAAACTAACACAGAAAACAACAGACAACGTGACTCATGGGTATATTTTATACTACAGTTTAATAAACAAGAATTTAATCTGGTGTGTAACTAATATTTTGGACACAATATCGCTAGTTCCTACGGAGCCCCGCACATGGCATGCAGGAAAAAATTGTAGGCTAAATTGTGTGCACGATTTACTAATTCGTTCCCTTGATTTATAAATTGTGCGCACAATTTACTAATTCGTTCCCTTGATTTGCTAAATCGTGCACACGATTTATAAATCGAGAATGAATTAGTAAATTGTGCACACAATTTAGCAAATCGAGGGAACGAATTAGCAAATCGAGGGAACAAAATAGTAATTGTAGAAAAGGCCGGCTATATATATATATATATATATATATATATATAGAGACATTAGGACCGGATGACTTATGTCTGCTCAATTTCCACCAGCACCCACACTAGTCTACCTCACAGTAATCGTGTGCATGTTTTAGTACTTCGAGGGAACAAATTAGTAAATTGTGCGCACGATTTATTAATTTTTTCTTGCATGTCATGTGCGGGGCTCCGTAAGTTCCAAATGAAGCCAGAGCAGAATTAACTGCTGAGAACCAAACAAGTGTCTCGTTCCTGAATGAATCAGTGTTTTTGAATGAATCAGTTGAATGACTGATTAGTAGTAGGTCATCCAGGTAATATTAACTTACTGTTTTATGAATACTGTTAATTCGGACATTTTTGGCGTACTGTTTCTCACATACTATATTGTAGGGAAGTATTCAATTTCGTGCTCAGCGACAGTCCGTCTGGAATATACAAACAGACAAAGCATCCAAAAGTCCCAGAATGCAACTCAGCCAATCAAATTTAAAGACTGAACTAACTGTGCTCTGAACACACTTGTAGTATTAAAATCATAGCCATTCTGTCAAGATTTTTAGTAGGACAATAATTACTTTTTAATTAGTAATTGTATATATATATATATATATATATATACAGTATGTAAATTATACTTTTAATTGTAAATTATAGTTTTCTGATTGGCTACATCGCGCGGACCGCTTACTTTCTTGCTATTTACAGGCTAGGGCTGTCAAACAAAAAAGTGTTATTCATGCAGAACTGTTTTGGTGATATTTGCAGTAGCCCTTCACCGCAGAACACAAGTTCTAGGGGGCGTGGTTGGATCCACATCTAGGTGGTGGAGATTGGTAGGGTTAGGGGTGGAGATGGGTGGGTTTAGGTATATGTAAGGTAGGAGGAGTTTGATCTGGATCCAACCACGCCCCTTGGATCTTGTGTTCTGCATTGAGGACCATCTCACCTGAGTTGTTGTGATGTAAACCACTGCAATTTATGTACTTATGTTAGAAATCTCAGATATGCACAAAGTTTAGTATATAGAAATGAACTGTATTACAATGTAGCTGATAAGATCCTAAAAAATATTCTTTGATTCATTTATCTAACGACTTTTGGATGGGAAATTTGTATTGCTTAAAGACTCATTTCCATGCATGTTATTACTGTACAAGAAAGGCAAATATTGCATGCTCTGGAGAGAGAGAGAGAGAGAGAGAGAGAGAGAGAGAGAGAGAGAGAGAGAGAGAGAGAGA
>NW_015542427.1:137608-151547 GCF_001515605.1 Sinocyclocheilus anshuiensis
GAGAGAGAGAGAGAGAGAGAGAGCACAGCACACTGTAGCGCGAGACACATCATCGTTACAAAAGGCGCACGCACAAGAAATAGCCCCTTTGCGTTTGTACACCTGTATTACTATCTCCATTTATAATAACCCGCGCGAGGGAATATATCAGGATCTCTGCGTACGCAGCTCAAACAGAGGCTTTACTGTTCAATCGTGATACCCTCTTCTTCCTCGGCAGGCATATGTATTTGGCATCTTTTCTTCCAGTAAGCACCAATGCATGCATGCACCCGCCTCCCTGCGCTCTCAAATAGATGGTGCAAGTAAAGATGTCCAAATCTTCCGCAGACCCTCTGTCTGGTGTAGAAAGCGCTTCTCAGTCGCACTATTTTCAGGTAAGATTTTTGGGGGATTTGAATATGATCTCATAAATGGTTAATTTCCTGCTACTTGTTGTTGAGCAGTCGTGCATCGAAGCGCTTCATATATCCGCAGAGCGCTACAGCTACACAATCTGCCCGTGTAATATCGCGCTTTTAATCAGTCACGCGCTGTTGTTTTTAATGAGCGGAGGCGAGATGTTGATAAGATGTTTTGATGCTCCTCCACCATCCGCGAAACTCGATTACTGTTTTTCCTCCGCCCTGAGATTTCCCACCGCTACCAAGGCCTCGTCCTTCAGGCCGGGAATCTGTAGACACAGGGTTCATTTGTCAGTCTAAACACTTGTTTTCTTTGTGTGATTAGTGCGGATAAACGGCTTTAAAATCTCTCAAAATTCCCTTATGGTGAGCCCTCACTAGTCATGGGTCTCACCTGTAGCCAACCAAAGTCTCACGGCCACCTGCCCTATCCCTGACTGAAATACCAGAATAAGCTAGTGGCTGTGTTTTTGACGATGGTAGCTGGTTTCTAACAGGTCTGAGTTGGCTATTAGCTGTCCAAAATGGCCATTAGCTGGTAGACCATCATGGACCAGCAACAAACCGGATATTAGCTAGTCAGACCAGTTTAAGTCGGTCAAGAGGATTTTTGAGAAATAGTGTCGTCAGCTAAAAATCAACTTGTGTCAATTAATGAGCATCTTAGACCACGTTTACAAAACACAACTATTATCATAAACTGCATTTTCCACAAAGTGCATCTTATTTATAAGGCATCTTGTGTCTGATGTTACTGTAACCGGGTGACTGTTTGTTTTGATGTGGTCGTATCCATATAGCTACCACGAAAGTTACCGAAGCGCAAAGGTCGTTTTAAACGCTCAGATGGCAGCACCTCCTCTGACACCACCTCCAGCTTCATCAAACGACAGGTAAAACTCCGCATGATCAGTCGTCGCATCCATATCGTTAATCATACAGATGCTACATATTGTTTCTGTCATGAAGTTTTCATGTGGGATTGTTTGAGTGGTTACTCTATGTTTATCACTTCTTTAGTAGTTGTAGAGGTTGTGTAGTTTGACCAGGTGATGTGGTTCTCTTGAGGCTGAAATCAGCAGGTGTCTTATCAATCCTTTTCACATTTTCGGGGCCCTCAGAAGCGGAATCGTCATAGTTGGGTGAACTTCTATAGTGGTGAATGGAAACTACAACCAATATTTTTTATTTTTTTGCATCTTCATTTGCCCCAATAGCAAAAGCAAATATCCACGATAGCTTTCTATGACTTTACAAGAGAGAAAAAAAAAATATTGAGAGATTTATGTTGCTCAGAATAGAGACAGATGTCAAATTTCCATCACTCCCTGAGCCATTGTATTAAAAACACTGTAATTTAATACCAAGGTAGGAAAACACAAAGTGGTATAAATTTACAATAAAAGAATGAAAATGTAAAAAACTTTGCTAGATTTACAACATGTTTTGACGACGCGAGTCTTCTTATCTTTTGTACATCAAATAATATTTTTTTATTTAATTAAAAATTATTTTTCTATTCTTTACATGTTAGAAACTGTATCACAATTTTATTGTGTAATATATTATATAATTTGTAATGTTTCATAATATATTGTAATATTAAAACATACAGTAATGCATATAATAAAATCAATAAAGAGGCATTTTTCATAATACTTTTAATATACCTTTGAATACATTAATATGATATATATATAACACATACACGTATATTAAACATTATGTAATGTAATATGTACCATATATATATATATATATATATATATATATATGGATGGATGTATATTAAATGCCATGTTTATTTCAAACTCATTTACTGTAGCATTAGTTTATCACATGTAATCAACTCTACAAGATTTTAGTTTTAGTTGTAAAAATATATAAATATATTATAATAAATAACATAACGATACTTGATAAAAAAAATACACTACTTTGTTTAGAATTTTTTCTTGAGCATTTTCTGAAACATTCAGTTGGCATTCAAGTATGGTGTATTTGTGGTGTATTTCACCTTCAATAAAAACCAAACTTCATTGTTCAGATGTTATGAAAAGTTGTTGCAAGGTTACATAATTTTAAAACCGTTAAATTTCCACACTCTGAAAAACTATTGCCAGTTGACTGCTGGCTGTTGCTGTTATAAGTTTCACAAGACGTCTTTGTAAAAGTCTCTTGTATCTGGGTGACTATAAGTGTCCTTGGATTTCCTTTTAATTTATTCAGTTTTGACATATCTAAAAAGCTCGGGTAATGTGTTATGTGTAACCATGCAGCCTACCCTAATGTCACCGTCTCCTTTGTGCTGTAATCCAAGACGTGGCCGCTAGATGGAGGCAGCTCCATTACTCTCCTGCAGCATCTTCATGTGTTATTTAAGAGAATCTTTTGAAAACACCAAAAGGAAAAATTAGGTTATGACAAGCACACTGAATTTCTCCATGGCACACCCTCATTACATCAATTAATTTCCTCTGTAATGAGTGACCCAAATTCTTCAGTTTGTTCTGCGCACACCATATAAACTCATTCGTCTGTGAAATGTGACACCCTTAGATACCTACTCCAGATTCATCTGTGCAGAAGCAAAGACAAGTTTACAGACAAGGTTTTAAAGGGTATTAACAGGGACATTGACTATCTGGGCGTCCGTCTGCCATGCAGCGTTTAATGTGTTAACAGAGAGTTTGTGTGTGTGTGTGTGTGTGTGTGTGTGTGTGTGTCTGTCTGTGTGTGTGTGTGTGTGTGTGTACCTGTTTTTCTATTCTGGTGGGGACTTAAACCTGATGGGGACTCGTGTCACGGTGGGGACCTAAATTGAGGTTCCCACGGGTAAACAAGCTAATAAATCAATTTTTTGAAAATCTAAACATGCACAAAGTTTCCTGTAAGGGGTAGGTTTAGGTGTAGGGTTGGTGTAGGGCAATAGAATATACGGTCTGTACAGTAGAAAAACCATTATGCTTATGGAGAGTCCCCACAAGGATAGCAAACCAGACGTGTGTGTGTGTGTGTGTGTGTGTGTGGAAACAAGAGACGGCATATTGAGCGGGTTGTTAATTTTCATGACCAGGAGGTCGTGGCAGTTTCACTGTTCTTCCAGAAATATCACAGTCCCTAAAATATTAAAATAGTAAAATATTAATGGAGCTCATTTGGAGTGGAGCCTGCTGGTGAATGTTAAATCCTCACGCTCTGTCTATGTTCATAAAAACTGTGCTGTGATGGCGTACCTGAAAATAAGCATCTGTGACGTACATCGTGGAATCCTTACATACATAAGACAGTGGTAAATGTACTGTAAAGGGATGGTTTACAGGAGGCGGTGCTGTATTGTGAATATAGTCATGGCTGAAAGCAGGGCCGTTTTAACCATAGGGCTAGGCGAGGCTGAAGCCCCGGGGCCCGAGCAAGGAGGGGGCCCGTGATTGGCTGTGGAGTAGATTGACTGGAGCACCGATCGCCAAAGCCACCACGCCCCCCACTTATTAGCGCTGTTATTTAGTTGAGCTTTTCCGTAAATTCCATGCATTACCATTTGAAATTGAAATGTAAAATCTTACTTATTATAAATGTACCGTATGATTCGGAATAAGACAAAAAAAATAAATATATATATATAGAGGGTACAACGGGGTAAAAGGTGCCTTTGATATTATTTTCATCTAAACCACTAGATGGCACAAAAACGTGGCGTAGCACTTTCCAAAACATCCGTTTTTCAAGATGCACATGTATATTTGTCTGATCTTTGACGCGATCGCGTGCAGCAGTGCAAAGTTGATTCTGTGCTTACTTGATCTAATATTTTATGTTTTTAAAAATTTTGTAGATTTAAGTAGCAAATGAGAATCGCTAAAATTAATGCATGTATCTTGAGACAAAGGTCTTTGTGATTTTCAGTTTTGTTTTAGATAATTAAAGCAACAGTTTTTAAATAACGAAAGAATATGTAAAAGTATGGTATTTTAGCCCCCTGCTGTTGGGGCTAAAAATTGCAATTAAGTGAAAATTTAAATTGATATTAAATGCAGTTAGCTGAACTTTAGAGTGCCTTTTTGACCCGCTAAAGTAGGACTTTTAAGTACGTCTTTATATGTAATTTCATAATTAATTCTGTTGTCTTTGAAATATGGTTAAAAGTGTACTGCTGAATGTACTCACAAACATTTATGATAAACTAAAATATACTTTCATGTCATTTCTATTTAAAATTGTACATCATGTATTTAAATATACTGGCAATTACTATGATGAATGATAAAGTTAGTACATTTAAAACACATATGTGACCATGGACCACAAAACCAGTCATAAGGGTCAATTTTTTGAAATTGAGATTTATACATCATCTGAAAGCCGAATAAATAAGATTTCCATTGATGTATGGTTTGTTAGAATAGGACAATATTTGGCCGAGATACAACTATTTGAAAATCTGGAATCTGAGGGTGCAAAAAAATCTAAATATTGAGAAAATCACTTTTAAAGTTGTCCAAATGAAGTTCTTAGCAATGCATATTACTAATCAAAAATTAAGTTTTGATATATTTACGGTAAGAAATTTACAAAATATCTTCATGGAACATGATCTTTACTTAATATCCTAATGATTTTTGGCAAAAAATCATTTTCTTGATTAAGTGGCCATTTATTACATTACTATTAAGTACAGTTTATAAAAATAGACTTTATTTGAAGAATACTGCAAGTGCACATCCAATAGAGTTAAACGCATTTATTTTTCGCAAGAGGAACACTTGTGGAAAAAGAAAAGGGGTTTTTATCTTTTAAGGAAAAAAAAGTTTTTAAATTTTATTATTTTTTTTACTTATAGTTGCTGCATGATCATTGGCTTGATCCAGAATAGGTGGATCTAGCCTAATGTTCTATAAACACACGTGAGAGAGCAGGTTGATGTTGTGATGTCATTAGCATGAATAAGGGGGCGGGATCTATGATGTGAGATGGCGATGAAGGTCAGAGAAACTGATTATTAGTGAGTCTGTACATACAGCAGAGCAGCACATGCATGGGACGGAGCTGCTGATGGAAAAACATGAATTCATAGACAACACTTACAACATACACCAGTCAGGGTAAATGCTTTGCTTTGATTTGCTCTTGAATCATCAAATCAGGTGATCTGATTACTATTAAGTACAGTCTGGCTATTAACTGTTAATTTAATAATTTAAAAGGTGTTTTGTTATGGATGTTGTTATGAATAGTATTGATCAGTGTTCTTTTTTAAGTGTGCTTGTTATCATTTTAATTTATGTGTGCATATATCAAAGTAACTTGCATGTTATTATTGCATATTAAAGGCTTTGTATTATGAATAGGATATTTGCGACTTGTTTCCAGTTTGACTAGATCAAATTCATATTTCTTAGGCAAGCAAACTTTTCTCTTTAGGATCCTTAATCCAGGGCATAAGAAGGTCCAAAAGTAACTTTATGGCACACCTGCATAAATATCGCTCATCAGCAACGAAAGTGTATTTTGTATTCATTTTTTAAATCCAATTATATATTATTATATTATATTTGACTGTATTTTTTATACACATATTATTTGACTATTTGTTTTTGTCTTGTCTTGGTTGAAGTGAAAGTATGGCTGTGTTATTTTAAGATCAGTGAGATACTAATATATAATTTTTGTTAATTTATTAAATAGATTTTACTTTTATATTTTCTGCTTTTATGTAAATTTTAGTTAATGTTTTAGAAATGTTGTTGTGTGTTTTTTTTTATATGTCTGTATAGTTTTGATTCATTTTTATTTTAGTTTTAGTTATTTTAGTATGTTAAGTTCGACTAAATGAAAATAAGAAATTTCAGTTTTTTTCCAAGCAATGGAAATGTTTTTATGGTTTTATTTTTATTTTTTAAAGTTACCTGCTAACTAGCTAGTTTTGTTTTCTCTCCAAAGCCAAAGCTTGGTTAGTGTAAAGTTTGGACTAAGCCCGTGTCTGTCCAGATGTAGTTCTGCTGACTAATAATCAGACGGGAATAGGCTAAATTTAGGCTGAAGAACCATCTTTATGTCTGACAGACACAAAGACTTACAGCATCTCCTGAACACAAACACACACTCACACAAATCCCTCCTCTTGCTCACTATTGAGAGCAAATACTGGTGGTGGTTGTGTTTTTTCAGTGCTTTCCACATAGAATCAGAGTGAAATGTGAAGGAAGGCTGAGATATTATTGCAGGGTGTGTAGCACCGAGAGCGGTGTTGAAATCCATCGCATTAATAATGGATGGGAAATGGCCGCTCTGACAGTTCACAAACGGCCATAACATCATTAAGGATCACTTAGCAGGAGCACTTTCCCCGCTTGTGCCACACACAGGCCATAAACACAGGGAGGGGTAATGTGTAGATATATGAGTGCTTCATTCCTGTGTCTGCCTCCTGCTCTCCTTAGTAAACCAAGAGTCTGGCAGTGTATGCAGTCCACCACAGCTCCATAGCCCTTTGGCACCACATGTTTTTCTTTTTTTGCTGCCATACTCCACAAATACAGTATACTTTGGTGTGCTATAACTGTTTTCAAGCTTTAGAGGCATAAATTCCATGTTGTTTTGTTGTGAGAACTATTATCCACCATACAGTTAACCTAGCATGAAAAATAGCTAGTTTAAACACATCAGTTGTCTGTATGCCCACGATAAAATGGTGATTTTTGGCATATCCCACATCAAACTTCTTAACATCCAAAATTTAGGTTGGAAATCAAACTGATGTTCAGTTAATTGCAGTATACCATCATTTTGAATTATTGTTTTTAATTTGCAAAACTATAATATTTATACTATATGTATAAGTCAAGTCAAGTCAAGTCTGCTTTATTGTCAATTCTTCCACATGTACAGCACATACCTTTTATGGCATAATTTCACTCCATTACAAAGATGTAACATTCATGTCAGGGGTTTGGTCAAATCTTAGTATAACCAATATATAATGTGTAATATTAATAGTAATGCTGCCATAACAAACATCAAAATCTGCAGTGAGCTGAGGTGATGTTACCAAGATCATTTGCTCTCACTTGGCCTCTCACTTACACCTCCACTGCAGAGCTGCCTACAGATGGTGTGTGTGTGTGTGTGAGAGTTTATTTAGTCATAGTTTGGGGACAATTTTGTTACCAGAAGTGAGCTAAATAAAATAAAACATCTCTTTAGGGACATCCAGGGATGTCCTCAATTGGAAAACAGTGCAAAAAGAATTTTCATAATCAGTATATTAATTTCTAAAAACAAAATACATTTCCTTAAGAACTCAAAATTATTATATATTATATTATATTATTATAAAGATTTAAGGGCCATTCACACCATGGCCAATAACTAACTACAAAGTTTTAATAGTCGTTCTAATTTTATGTGAATAGTGAAGTCCAAATGACAGCTATAACGATAATGACACAAAGGAACAATACAATTGGGAGGAATCACTTTCAAAACAATTTTTTTTCCAGCTGATGAATTTGAAAAAACACTGACAGCCAATCAGAATCCACCGACTTTAAAGAGCTCATGCATTTAAAGCAAAAGACAATAATATTGTGTCAATATTGTCTGTTAGTGGATGCTAATATAGTAATTTTTCTTGGTATGAACCTTGAATATATCTTGAAAAATTTTTTTTAGGCATAAATCTAACAACAAGCAGTGAAGTGTGTTGTTTAAACCCATTTTAACATATGAACCAAGTGAGACGCTAGATGGCCCTTACTTGGAAAATATGACTCAGCTACATTTGTATTTGAGATACAGTTGTTGTTTGGGTTGCATGTGAGCATCTCAAGAGACGTGTCTTTTTTCATGGGACTTTTGTTCACGCTGGTCTGTCTCTCTTCCCATATCTGTCTCTCTCTCTCTCTTTTTTCCCCTGTGTCTTCCTCTCCTCCCTCCCATGTGTACTGCTCGCTTTGTTTGAGGCTGTTATTTGGAGCTGACAGAATTAGGGCTGAGTTTCAAATATAGGAGGAAGCATCGCCATGGCCTCACCGACCAGAAGAACGTCTCCCACCAGCCCAGAACTTCCATTAATTCTCTCCTCTGTTTTTTCTTCAACTACATCGATTTCAGCGACCACCTTCATCATTCCACCCACGACAATGTGGTTTTACTCACGGAGGCATTTGCTTATCTTTACACTATTATACCTCATCTATGTCTTATTATTCCCTTTTATTTCCGCCTGCCTCACAACAAGGTGGTATTGTTTAATAACCTCAGGCGGATCTTGATGTTAAAATTATGAATGTGTCTGATGGATAAATGATATCCATGATGCAGTGAATCTATGAAGATTACGCACGGAGAGGCAGATGATCTACAGTGGGTACGGAAAGTATTCAGACCCCCTTCAATTTTTCACTCTTTGTTATATTGCAGCCATTTGCTAAAATCATTTAAGTTAATTTTTTTTCCTCATAGGGGAAAGGAGAAGGCGCGGGGTGGGGGGGGATTGTGTGCTATATTTGGTGTTGCAGTGAAAGCGAGAGTGGGTGTGACCCAACTTCATCTGCCATCAGAGACTCGCTAAGAAAGGGGGTGAGGGGTAAACATCTGCACACAGCTGAGTTGGGGCTTTGGACACAGGAGGAAAAAGAGGATGTGGATGTGGGCTTTTGTTAGGAAGCAAATCAAATTCCATCCTTTTCCAAAACGATGGTGATGTCATAATGGTAGCAGACGAGTATGACGATGATTCAACAACGAGAAGTTATTGAATCTATGCGTCAGAGAAATAAGCGAGCAGCCATCCTTAGAATTTTGTGTTTGAACTTGCATTTTTTGTCATTTGCATTTCTATGGCATCGCTGTTGAAGAGTAATTAGCTGGTGAAGTGGATTTACACATTGCTAGGGATGTAACGATTCACTCAACTCGTGTTGCGATATGATCCACAATACTGATTTCACAATACGATTTTCTCACTTTTTTTTTTTAACAAAATGAGATTTAAGACAAATTAGTAACGTGGCATGTGGCCAAGTATGGTGACCCATACTCGGAATTAGTGCTCTGCATTTATCCCATCCAAAGTGCACACACACAGCAGTGAACACACACACACCCGGAGCAGCGGGCAGCCATATTTTTGCTGCGGCGCCCGGGGAGTCGTGGTATTGAAGGTGGGAGAGAGCGCTGTACATTCACTCCCCCCACCTACAATCCCTGCCGGTACGAGACTCAAACCCGCAACCTTTGGGTTACGGGTCCAACTCTCTAACCATTAGGCCACGACTTCCCCTACTTTCATAATAAATGTATATATACCTTTATATAAAGGTGTCCAGCATTGCTGCCACACACATATTATTTTTATAATATTTTTATATCATTACACATATTATGTCGTAATAACGAGATATGTCGTTTTAACGACATCTTTTCTCGTTTTAACGACATCTTTTCTCGTTAAAACGACATCTTTTCTCGTAATGACGTTTTCTCGTTAAAACGACATCTTTTCTCGTTTTAATGACGTTTTCTCGTTAAAACGACATATTTTCTCGTAATAACGAGATGTTTTCTCGTTAAAACGACATATTTTTTCTCGTAATAACGACATATTTTGTCATAAAAACGACATGTTTTCTCGTTATTATAGATAGGCTATATGGTAGGATAGGTGAGCGAGCTAAGCGACTGTCCGCGCTGCTGTCGCCACAGTCTGACATAAACGAGGATCTGCACGCTGCTGAAATTATTGAAATACACTGTTTTAAATGTATTTTAATGTAATGGTTTTAATTGTAGCGGCATGTTTATTAGGATTAATCTCCAATCTGTCTACAATAGCCTATAGTGCTATCCAATAACTGCACTCAGACCCATGACTCCTTTAGGCTATGATCAGCTCAAAACTGGGCTTAATATTTCTTTATTTGAATGACTGAAGTTTGATTTAACAACAAATCGAAATACGAAAAAAAAAGAAATAAAGAGATTTTCTAATAGGCTAATAATAATAATAATAATAATTATTATTATTATTATGATTTCGTTCTGTTTGGCAAACGAAAATTAGATTTTTCGTATTTTTTGTTCGTGGGTTAAAAAATGAGCTTGCTATTTGTGCGTGGGTGGCCCTAAAAACACCACTTTTTTTTGATCAGAGAAATGACAAACAACAAGTGCTACTCTACTGCCCAAAACTCGCGTTTGAATCATCAGTGGCAAATCTTTTAAATGAAAACGTACTTACGTGAGTCAGGACTGCCGGCATTTTAGTCTAACGTTACTCTCCCAGGATCAGTAAACAGTCCTCCATAAAATGTGCTGCACACATCTGGATATTTGGGTTAAACTGTTCTGGAACAGTGTTGTAAATACAACTTAACCACTGATTTCTAGTCATGTCCTCTTTTGGAAGGCCAAACAAAGTAGTTTCGCTTTCACAACGAAAAACACAGCGGCCTAGCGTGAGGGGAAGCCCCGGCTTAGCGTGAGCTGAGGCCGGGATAGAGTGAGCTGAGGCCAGGCTAGAGTGAGCTAAGGCGGCAGGGTCGAGAACGGCGCACACGGCGGATCCGACGAATGAGCGGCAACCACATGTGACGGACCCCGGGCTGGATTCCGCTTCGTCCACGGTGAAAGTTGATGTATTCCCTCAGCGACCAGCACAGATCAGCTCCAGGCATGACGAAGCAGATATCGTCCTCTTTTGGAAGACCAAACAAAGAAGTATGGCTTTCACAACGAAGCACACAGCGCCTTCACGACATGGCAGCGGCGGCAACAACAATACTACAGCGAGAATAAAAGTTATGCCTTCTTTCTTTGCATGAACATTTGGGCGGCGTTATGCAAATCTTCCCACATCGTGACATAGTGCTCTGAAATTGAAATCGCATCATATGACCCCTTTAATCTCAGAACTGAATACACACTACAGATTGAAATTTACAAACACGTGGCATATTTTCTTTGTTTTGCTTTTCTGTGAGCTAGCCAATATATCTCCATTAAATCAATATCTTTCACCAATAAGAGAATAGCATAGTGGTTCTCGAAATGCTCAATTATGTTTTTGTTATGAGGAAGATTAATTATGTTGGAGGAATGCTATACAGAGACAGTGGCGATGACACGCCCGCTCACAATGAAAGAGCTGATTCTGCAAAAACAAGCCTTCTGTTCAGAGCCGGAGAGAGTTAAATATGCTAGAGTCTGCACTTTCTCGCCTTTTTTCTTCTTCCATCAGCTGTCGTGAATACAGTCGATAAGGGTGTGAGTATGTGTGTTGTGTGTGTGTGTGCTTTACCTCATACCTCGTCAATATAGTATTGTTCAAACAAAATGTTAGAACACTGTGTAGATGGCACTGATTTTCACTGGCATACTTTATGGAGGAGTGCATTTTTGGAGATTTCCACTCAGCTAAATATTACAAATAGATAAAGTGTCTGTGTGTGTGTGTGTGTGTGTGTGTATGTATGTATGTATGTATGTATATATATATATATGATTAAACAACGTGACCAATGGATAGTGCACATTTGATTTTTTATTTTAAATATTTTACATATGCATGCATATATTCATTTCAGAAATTGTATAAACCTTTATCTTTTTTGCTATTATTAAATTTTATTATGTACAGTAGGGTCAGAAAGTCTGAAACCACTAATGTAAACGTTTCTGTTTGGCTTTTTCTTATTTATTTAATTTTATTTACAAATTGTATATTGTCACTCTATAATGATCAAAAGAGCATTTTACAGTACTTCAATGGAGGCAAGAACACCTGACCTGACAAAGGAGCCACATGGTCAATATTACAAATGTACTTATTTAATTAGTAATATAAAAAATAATATAAATAGAATATAATTCTAGAATATGCAGAATATAATTACAGGTATCTTATTATAATCTGTAATATTATATCTTAATATGATTCTTATTCATGGCATAGTGGTGAATACAGCTGAAAAAGTTGTTGTTGGTGGTGGTGGTGATGCTAGTAGTGTTTTCTTGAGCTTCCTTATTTCCGTCCACAGTGAGATTCAGTCATTTTTCTCCCAAAGCATTCTGCTCGCTGCAGCTTGGCTAGTCCTGAGGTGCTCATTTTCATCCCTTCCTCCATTTTTCCTTCTTCTAACAGCTTGTACTACCCGCTTGCATTTTCATTTGTCTCCTGAGTTCCACACACTCTCTCTCTCTGTCTCCGTTTCTCTTGCTCGCTCTCTCTGTTTCTCGTCTTCTCCCTCGCTGCTGTGAGGTTCTGAGGGCAGTCATGACTGCTCTGTTTTGGGTGCTGGATCTCGGTGTTGTTTTTGACTGGCATTGAGCGCCGGTTGATCGTTCTCGGACCAGGAACAATCTTCAGAGTGGCCCAGGAAAGGGCCACCAACCAAAGGACTATGCTTTGAGGGTACTGCGGTCTCTCTTGAGCTCAGAGAGAATGAGATAGCGTTACAAACAACCCATTAACCATTCTCCTGAAGAAGGTAGGTGGAATTTACCTGGTTATGAATTTGCGGACAGTGAGTCTGAATTTCAGAGAGAGGTTGTTTTTATTGTTTTGTATGATTAATAGGTATTGTAAGGTTTGTGAGGGTGTTGGTCTGGATGCACAAATTTTAGAACTGGATTACACTTTGTTATCATCATGGTTATGGAAAATGTTGGCATCGCTTTGAAATGCAAATTCCGCTGTTATTGGTATATTTGGGTGGTTTTTGTTTCATTATTTAGAGTCGAATCATTGTTCTGAACGTTACATGACTGCCTCGGGCTCATTGCACTAGTGCTGTAGTAATCTGTCACCTTACAGATGAAATCTGAGTGTTACGATCACTATGCCACAGATCACAGTTATTTTTGATGAATTATCAACATTTGTAGTGTACAGGTTCCATTTTTACCCCTGTGGAATCTACGTTTCTTTGAATTGTTTGAAGCTGCCTGTGCCTGTCATTGGAAAAGCATGATGACTCACTGACCATAAGCATTTCAGCTCCAGTGTTGCTCCAGTCGTTGTACAGGAAAAAGAACAGTGTTTTAAGCTTTTTACACATCTCTAATGAGGAACATATACGGCAACAAGAGTTTTATCTACATTCTAACATTTTTTCTCTCATTGTGCACTAAAATACAAATAGTCAATTTGATTATATGTGACCCTGGAGCACAAAAGCAGTCTTAAGTCGCTGGGGTATATTTGTAGCAATAGCCAAAAAAACATTGTATGGGTCAAAATTATTGATTTTTCTTTTATGCCAAAAATCATTAGGATATTAAGATATTTATGTTCCATAAATATATTTTGTAAATTTCCTACTGTAAATATATCAAAACTTAATTTTTGATTAGTGATATGCATTGCTAAGAACTTCATTTGGACAACTTTAAAGGCGATTTTCTCAATATTTTGATTTTTTATGCACCCTCAGATTCCAGATTTTCAAATAGTTGTATCTCGGCCAAATATTGTCCTATCCTAACAAACCACACATCAATGGAAACTTATTTATTCAGCTTTCAGATGATGTATA
>NW_015542427.1:151662-175794 GCF_001515605.1 Sinocyclocheilus anshuiensis
ATGTGACCCTGGAGCACAAAAGCAGTCTTAAGTCGCTGGGGTATATTTGTAGCAATAGCCAAAAAAACATTGTATGGGTCAAAATTATTGATTTTTCTTTTATGCCAAAAATCATTAGGATATTAAGATATTTATGTTCCATAAATATATTTTGTAAATTTCCTACTGTAAATATATCAAAACTTAATTTTTGATTAGTAATATGCATTGCTAAGAACTTCATTTGGACAACTTTAAAGGCGATTTTCTCAATATTTTGATTTTTTATGCACCCTCAGATTCCAGATTTTCAAATAGTTGTATCTCGGCCAAATATTGTCCTATCCTAACAAACCGTACATCAATGGAAAGCTTATTTATTCAACTTTGAGATGGTGTATAAATTTAAAAAAATTGACCCTTATGACTGGTTTTGTGGTCCAGGGTACTGTATAATGCTGTAAATCACACAGTGTTTAAATATAGTAAATATACACTCACCAGCCACTTTATTAGGTATACCTTGATAGTATCGGGTTGGACCCCCTTTTGCCATGAGAACTGCCTTAATTCATGAACATTCAAACATGTCACATTCAGTCACTTAAATCAACTTTCTTCCCAATTCTGATGCTCGGTTTGACCTTCAGCAGATTGTCTTGATCAAATCGACATGCCTAAAGGCCAAAATATACTTTGGTTTTTACGACGGTCCACGTATAGTGTGCATGATGCAAATTTTGTCACCAGAAGAGTACATGCGTACTGTACGCGCACCATACGATTTTTGTAGAGATGCACTGATACAAAATTTCTCAGCCGATACCGATAGCTGATTATTCAGAATGATATCTGCCGATACTGATAGTTTAGTTTTCTAACGGAAAAAAATCGCTCCCAACTAATGCTGTAAATATCAGCAACCTTAGTTTAAAAGAGTACAAAGACATTTTTATCGGTCATATCTTCTGAAGAAAAACAGAGCAGACGCTGGACAAAGATGAAGCTTTCTAGAGCACATGTGTCGACCGCCTGTGTTCGCGTACACCTCAAATCGACTATACTTTGAAAGGTTACACTTACGATTGTGTGCATATGCTAGCGTACACATAAAAAAATGAAATATACTTTGGCCTTAAGTGCATTGAAGTGCCGCCATCAGATTGGCTGATTAGATTTTTAACAAGCAGTTGAAAAGATGTACCTAATAATGTGGCCGGTGTGTGTACATTTCAAAATAGTATCTACTGTACATTCATTTAGCAGACACTTTTTTAGCGGTATAGTGTTAATCTACAATTTAGTATAAGCTTTACAACTTGTTTATTTATAAAGGTTTATTTTATTAACCTATTTATATGTTGTTGTGCACATAGATGGTTTTATTATGTGTGGACTGAGCTCTTAGCTTCTCATTAATTTACAAATAATTATAAGTACCACATAAACAAGAGCACTTATGCCAAAAATGTGCTTTACATATAAAGTAGAACATGTCATACATATTGTTTAACTTCATATACAAGAATTGCTTATCAGTTTGCTATTTACATGTCTGCATGTTTCTTGTGCCACTTTATTGTAAACTTCTGCCCATTTTCTAGAATCCAAAAGAGTTTTGTTTAAATGGTTTATTATTTTTAATGAATTCTGTCTTCCTGTAGCTATGTTTTGTGGTGATTTATGAGTGTTATGTCTAGCTAAGCTATGTTTACACTACAAGTCATGGGCTATTTCCTGTGCCTTTTCATTTCTCCGTTATGGCAAACGTTCTCGGCTTCCCTTGTTCCTGCAGGGTTCAGCCGATTCGTACACGAGCAGACCTTCGGATTCCGACCTGTCAGCGGAGGAGGACCGCGAGGCGTATCGGCGTGAAGCCGAACGCCAGGCCCAGCTGCAGCTCGAGAGAGCCAAGGTTCCTCAAGCTCTTCTTTAATGAGCTTTTTCAATTTTTTTGCATAGTGGGCAACAATGAAGTGTCAGTCTGCATGTAGCTTTAGAAATGTGTTGGGACGGGATCATCCATACAAATGTGCTTAGAGTAAATATTTTATAAGCATTTAGGTCAATATTGTAAACTTTAAGAGGATCATTTCATTGTTTCTTGATAGTTGCTTATGTTGAAGTACTCGTTGCTGCAGGCAAAAAATAATAATTGTAAAAATGCAAATGACGTTATTAACGTTGATTTCCCTGGCAGTCCAAACCTGTAGCGTTCGCAGTGAAGACGAATGTGAATTATTGCGGGGCTCTAGATGAGGACTGTCCTGTTCAGGGTGCTGCCATAAACTTTGAAGCCAAAGACTTTCTGCACATTAAAGAGGTGAGTTGCATGTACAATACATGCAGACAAATGTGTAAAAGGTTTTGCAGGTCAGTCCTTCTTGCTAACAGTGCCCATAATAATGCATCATAATAGTGCTGAGCATGCTTTTCCTTGTGTTTATTTTGCAGAAGTACAATAATGACTGGTGGATTGGAAGGCTGGTGAAAGAGGGGGCAGACATCAGCTTCATTCCCAGCCCCCTCCGACTGGAGGCCATGAGACTGAAACAGGAGCAGAAACAACAGAGGTCTCTCTTTCTCTCTTTGTCAAGACTGTGAACAATTGCATCTATTTCAGAAGTTTAATCCATGAAAACATTTGATTACATATGGACACGTTTGCAAACTCAGCCCAGGTCCATTAAATTATATTAACAGATAGAACTTTTGATTTGAGTAGTTTATTAGTAAATATTGCAGTTTACATTAACTAAGATTAATACATGCTTTAGAGGTATTGGTCATTGTTAATTCATGTTAACTAATTTTGTTAGCTACTGCTAAAAAAAAAAGTTCACCCAAAAATGGAAATTTGCTGAAAATTCAGGCCATCCCAGATGTAGACGAATTTGTTTCTTCATCAGAACAGGTTTGGAGAAATGTAGCATCACATCACTTGTTCACCAGTGGATCCTCTGCAGTGAATGGGTGCCGTCAGAATGAGAGTCCAAACAGCTGATAGAAACATCACAATAATCCACAAGTAATCCACACCACTCCAGTCCATCAGTTAATGTCATGTGAAGTGAAAAGCTGCATGTTTGTAACAAATCCATCATTAAGGTGTTTTGACTTTAAACCGTTGCTTCTGGACAAAATATGGGTCCATAATCCATAATAACACTTCCTCCAGTGGAAAAAGTCCATCCTCTGTTGTCCTCTCACATCAAAACCCACAGGCATATTTGTTTAAAACTGTTTTGAACTGTTTCCGCTTGTAACTGGTGCTTGATCTGTGCATATTTCTCTCCTGACATAATGCATAATAATGCTTCCTCCAGGGAAAAAGTCCATCCTCTGTTGTCCTCTCACATCAAAACCCACAGGCATATTTGTTTAAAACTGTTTTGAACTGTTTCCGCTTGTAACTGGTGCTTGATCTGTGCATATTTCTCTCCTGATTCAGACGAGACAACCTTTTCAGAAAACATTATTATGAATAGAGGGCTAATATTTTAGACGTAAAGGTTTGAAGTTAAAAACATCTTAATGATGGATTTGTTTCTTACAAACATGCAGTTTTTCGCTTCACAAGACATTAACTGATGGACTGGAGTGGTGTGGATTATTGTGATGTTTTTATCAGCTGTTTGGACTCTCATTCTGACTGCACCCATTCACTGCAGAGGATCCACTGGTGAACAAGTGATGCAATGCTACATTTTTCCAAATCTGTTCTGATGAAGAAACAAACTCGTATTTCATGTTTGGGAAACTATTCCTCAAATGGAACCTTGTTGTAAGGTGTTACCGAATTTATTTAATGTTTTTCTTAATCCTCTTATTATTTAAGCTATATCTTTTGTTGCACACATATCAAGTTGTCTCATATAAAATCTAACCACCCACCAAATCTGACGATTGAGTCCCTTTATCCTTATAGGAAAGCAAAGTGTCCAATGGTTGCACATGTCAGAATTATACACATGCAGTGGGTGGTGTATTGTTCCAGTACTGCTTTTTGCATACTATGAAGCTGGGAATTGAGATTGTCCAACTACAGATGCCAAAATATGTCTCAATGATAATATTTTAATGAAGCTGACAATTCTGGTAATGTCCAGATAGCTTACCAGCTCTGTAAAGGCATTTGCTGTTGCTCTGTGATGGTGATAATGTTTGTCTTTCTCCGCAGGAAAAGTGGTAACTCCTCCTCAGGCCTGGGCGACATGGTATCAGGAGGTTGGAGATCCACGCCGCCATCTGCAGGTGAGAGTGAGTATGACAGGGCCTGGGTGCCATGCTGCTTTGCAGGGGGTGTGTGTGGCTGGGAATGCTGCCCCAAATGAGCAAGGTATCAGTAGGGCTGAAGATCAGTGAGTTTATTCTTCCCTTTCTTTTGTTCTTATTCTTTGCTCCTCTTCTTAACGTAATGCATGTTCTGTCGCAGGTTAAGCTTCCACTGTCAAATACAGTAGAATAACACCAGTAAAAGTTCAGAATAGAGTAAATATTAGAAATTTTGCTTCTAAAATCTTCTGAATGCTGATTCTGACATGTTCTCTTGTTTTCAAAAGCCAAACAGAAGCTAAAGCAGGTAGGTGTGTTGATATGGATTTGTGTTAGATATCTTATAACAATCTCTCTTTGAGATTGGTCAGATTTGAGAAAATAATTTATTGAGGTGCTTATATCTTATAGCCTTTGGCATCTCTGCCCAAAATAGACATAAAACTGCTAAAAAAAAATACTACTGTGTTTGGGTTTGGTACGATTTTTTTAATGTTGTTTTATATTATGTTTTATGCTCACCAAGGCTGCATTTTTTTTTTAATTAAAAATATAGTAAACAGTAATATTGTGAAATATTATTACAATTTTAAACTGTTTTCTATTTAAATATATATTTAAAATTGCAATTTATTCCTGTGATGCAAAGCTGAATTTTCAGCATCATTACTCCAGTCTTCAGTGTCACATGATCCTTCAGAAATCACTCTAATATGCTGATGTGATGATCAAGAAATATTTCCTTGAAAACTCTTGTGCTGCTTACATTTTTGTGGAAAATGTGATACATTTTTTTTTTTTACCTTTGATCAATTTAATGCATCCTTTCTGTATAAAAGTACATGTCTTCTTACTGGCCCCAAACCTTTGAACAGTATTGTATGCCAGAACAAGGTCTGTATTTATTTGAATGACTGTTAAGACTTTTTTAGAGTACCGTGCATAAAATATCCGTAAATTAGATGTCTTAAAGTCTGCATGAAATCATAATGTACACTATTTACTTTGTTAGCGCACATTGCTAGGCTTGAGGTGAACAATTAATCTGTGCAATT
Source organism: Sinocyclocheilus anshuiensis (assembly GCF_001515605.1). Taxonomy (NCBI): domain Eukaryota; kingdom Metazoa; phylum Chordata; class Actinopteri; order Cypriniformes; family Cyprinidae; genus Sinocyclocheilus; species Sinocyclocheilus anshuiensis. Next base: position 156,972 of record NW_015542427.1, read on the forward strand.
CAATCCATTGAAAAAAAATTGCCTTGGTAATCAAAATCTGAACATTTGCTTCCGCTCTGGAATGGCGTTCCTTCTCTGATGACAACAGTTTAATGGCTTGGGTAGAATATCCTTAGACATGTCACTCCAACCGTTAGGAAAGGATATGCGCTAAAATAAAACCCTGCCCTCTATTCGATATTCCGTTTCAGTTGGAAATACGTCACAATACTGAAGTAAAGTCAGCAGCAACTTCTGGTTCACGCAGACTTTAAGAAATCGCACTTGTCTCTGTGACAGCTCTAGATGCTGTAAACAATAAGACAATGTCTGACAACGTCTCATGCATCTCAGAAAATATAGCAGTTTGTACCACGAATGTTGCCAGTCTGTGCTGATACATTACGGAAACCGTTCCTAATCCAGGTTTGTAGTTGTAGTTAATGCTGTAGTTCTATGTAACATTGCCACTCTTGTCTTTCTCACTTAGACTGAACACATTCCTCCATATGATGTGGTGCCGTCCATGAGGCCTGTGGTTCTGGTTGGACCTTCACTGAAGGGCTACGAGGTGAGCACTAAACATTATACAGCCTTCTGATTTGGTCTTTTAAATTCGTTGTCTCATGTGTCGTGACTGTCAACAGGTGACAGATATGATGCAGAAAGCCCTGTTTGACTTTCTCAAACATCGCTTTGATGGACGGTGAGTTTTAAAAGACATCTTGGCACATTTTTGGTCTGTATACGACGTATAAGAATATTTAGTCAACTTTTACTCATTCTTACGTCTTTATGGTGACAGTATTTGTCAAGTTCATAAAAATAGTCTATACAACTCATGTGATTGTATTTCATTTATTTGAAAGCCATACAATAGTTTTGAGCGAGGGATCTTTCTTTCACATCATTAAGTGCACTAATGTATTGTTATGCGGACAGGATTTCTATAACCAGAGTGACCGCTGACCTTTCTTTGGCTAAGAGATCAGTTCTCAACAAGAGACCCATCATGGAGAGGTCTAACACACGAACCAGTTTGGGTGAGAACATCACAAACTAAAGATGTGCTATAATGTACACCCTTCAGTGCTCACCAATAAAGATGGCTCAAGGCCAGAACGTCATGTGCCCATGTGTTGATATTGCATACTCAAACAATTGGTTTTATGCGATGTAACGATCACTGTTGTCGCAAATTCTGTAAAAAACTGTAAGAATGAAAAAGGCATCTGGCAGATTAAGTAAAAAATTGTTCAAACTAGCAGACAAAATCTGTATCATTGAGCTCTGTCGGTACATTAGAGCTTTTGAGCATTTTCTCCCTTTTTTGTTCTTGGGCTTAATGTTTTATGGGCGGTATTTGTCTGTTTGCCCACTCAGCGGAGGTACAGAGTGAGATCGAGAGAATATTTGAGCTGGCCAAAACCCTTCAGCTGGTGATTCTAGATGCGGACACCATTAACCATCCAGCACAACTAGCTAAAACCTCGTTAGCTCCTATTATTGTGTACGTCAAAGTCACCTCTCCAAAGGTAAGTCTGATGATCACATGTACACTGTTTAAAGGAATATGCTGAAAATATATTTAAAAAATATATTCCTCTCTGTCAACAGCAAAATAGATACTTCATTGTCAAAACTAACCCAGTTTCTTTGATTTCTCTTTGTTATTGGCAGGTCCTACAGAGATTGATAAAGTCGAGGGGTAAATCACAGAGCAAACACCTCAATGTTCAGATGATGGCAGCAGATAAACTGACTCAATGTCCTCCTGTAAGTTCTTGAAGTTTAACACACACAAACACACATGCATGATTTAGAGAGGTGTTTTACAACACTGTAGATTCAACATTAGTGTTAGTATGGTAATGTTGTCAGGATCCATTTTTCATAGATAATAGTTTTGGATTTTTACAATATTTCCTTCCCCTACAAAAGAAGGAGATAGGCTGAAGTTTTTAGGGCCACCAAAGTATTACATTATATACCGAAAAAGGTAGCAAAAAATGATTTCCCCTAATTTTGGTCCAAATCCTCATTTTGTTCTCTGTAACACAAAAGATATTTTGAGAAACCATAATGATTGCTCTTTTCCGTGCAATTACAAGAAATAGGGACTGGAGCTTTCAAGTTTTAAGGACACAAAAGCACCATAAAAGTATAAGCAATGTCTGATTCTTGAGTCTTTTTCAGGGGTGTTTGTAATGAATTGGTTCATTTCTGAATGTTCTTTCATGTAGCCTCACAAATAAGAGCTAGGGTGGATGTTTCTATTTTCATAACAACCTTTATTTCTCATGCAAAGCTATTGCATTGTTTCAGGACACTTGTTGACTTTTATGGTGCTTTTGCTTCCTTTTTGAAGCCTGAAAGTACCCATAGTACTAGAAAGTACCCATTGCAATTGCATGGAAACTGAAGCTACACAAGGGTGCATAAATGACAACAGTATTGAATTGTTTTGATGAAATATTCAAAATCTGTAACATAATTTAGCTGTTGTCCTCTATATAAATAGACATATATATATATATATATATACGCAGAGCAGACACACAAACTGGGGCATGATGGGGACTGAAGTGAGAATACTCAATCCTCCCATCAACCACACATTCTGGATGTGACAGTCTTCCTGCATAAAGTAACAAAAACATTTTGTTAAAATAACAATAAAAAAATAAAAGAGAGAAAAAAGTGTGATAGTCAAGTTTTTTTGGGAATTATACATATATTCTGACATGTAATTTTTCTTCAGAAAACAAGATTCATGAAACGAAAAAAGGGTTATGAAAAAGCCACTAAATTTTATCACATAAAACTATTATTTTTTGTTTACAATTGTATGTATGTGTGTATATATATATATATATATATATATATAAATAGACCTGATTAGTTTTGCAAGGATTGCAAGTATGAGAACTGCAGGTTTTAAGGGCATTTCATTTAGGGCACAGCTGTTTGACTAAATTGTCTTTTTATTGTGTGTTATTTGGAAATTAAGGTAAATTCTAGTCTCACATTGTTAGTGAATGGGTGTAATTTTAAATGTTTGTTCTTCATTCTCACTTGATTGACTGGCCTTGCTACAGTTCTAGTGCTGTAGATGCTTGCTTTTTCAAACCACATTCTGACAAAAATCATGTTGCATGTTGTTCCATAGAGCCATTATCCTACCTGTCGCTCAACGTCATCTCCCATCACCTGACCACCATCATAAGATATTTTATATAATATCTTCTAATTCCATCCCCCGCATGTCATCTTCTCCTCCACCCTGTCTCCCCATCAGGAGATGTTTGATGTCATTTTGGATGAGAACCAGTTGGAGGACGCCTGTGAGCACCTCGCTGAATATCTGGAGGTCTACTGGCGTGCCACTCATCTGCCCGGCACCACCCCTCTCAACCAATTGGAGCAAAATCTGATGACCCCACCCTCAGCAATCTCCAGTCTACAGGTAAGGTGGCTTTGTGTGAATGGGCGGAAACATTTAAAGAGTTTCAATATGTGACCCTGGACCACAAAACCAGTGTCAATTAAGTGTCAATTTTTCCAAATTGAGATTTATAGTAAATTTAAAACACATATGTGACCCTGGACCACAAAACCAGTCATAAGGGTCAATTTTTTGAAATTGAGATTTATACATATCCTGAAAGCCGAATAAATAAGCTTTCCATTGATGTATGTTTTGTTAGGATAGGACAATATTTGGTCGAGATACAACTATTTGAAAAATCTGGAATCTGAGGGTGCAAAAAGACTTAAGACTGGTTTTGTGGTCCAGGGTCACATATGAAGATATGTAGGAGAGCTATATGTTAATTTTCATGTGCCTTTGACTCAGGATAATCAAAGTAAGTTTACACAAAGGGATTGCAAAACTAGTGTAATGGCACATCTTTAAGAAAACTTAATAACGCATTAAATCACAATATTCACAATACCCAGCAAATATATGATAAATATTCAGTGTATTGGCTTTTTTATTTAAAAGTGCAATGACTACATTATTAAAAAGGAACAAGTTCGTTAGACTAGAGGCCACCAGACTTAGTATGTGTCCTCATCGGTCAGCCAGGAAAGTAGTCCAGAGACTGTGCTAAACATAATCATCTAGAATATAGATGGTATTTTTATATGTCACGGAAACGGGTGTGTGGAGGCAGGCAGGACGACGAGGGGTTTGAGAAACATATCTTATATTTGTGATGTATAAATCCTTGTATGTATCCACCTTATTTAAGATCCTATCAAATTAATGTATACAGCTGACCTCGAAAGGCAGAAAGTTGCAGTTTCACAGAAAATGGTTTCAAGTCACAACTGATTTTCACTGGTATATGGGACACAGTTTGTAAGATTGACAGGCACTGTGGAACTTATTTGTAAATTGAAAAATGCAAAATAAAGGTATTGGCACTAGAGTTCTCAGACTTTTGGAACCCCCTGTATATTTAAAATGTGTGACTCCATTATACTCTTCTGCGTTAAGTAATAATTGGTCAATCCTATATTGCGTTTAACAAAACAGATGTGTAATTTTAAAACTGATAATAATTGTTCTTTTTGACAACAGGAAAGTGGTCATTAAATGTTTGTCTGTTCTGTCCTTTCCTCTACTCCATATTTTCACTCTGTCTTTTAGTTATCTTGGGTCCACAGATGCTTGTAATACTGATATGTTGTAAGTCTCAATCTGTCTGTTCTGTGTCTCATTCATGCCTGACATCTTTGCAGTTCTCTGAAACACAGGAATTAATTGAATGAACGCTTACAAACCTGCGGTGAGTAGGTGGGATGGTCAGTCTACCTTTCCCCACCCTGATACTTCTTTACATCCTCCAATTCCTTCAACCCCTCCAAATGGAAATGGCCATCTGGTATCCCCCACTGGAAAAAAATCATATATCCAAATATATGATTTTGTTATGCTGTTGTTGGTGAGGCATGTAGCTCATTCATAGTTTTTATGTGGCAACAGCATTAGCCCAGTGGGAGTAATACAAAAGCTTTGTTTAAAATTATACAGGCCTTAAAATTACTTTTAATGTTAAGAAAACTCCTCCAAAAGCACATTCAAATGTCCTTTTCAGTATATAGTCAGTGCGTCTTAAGGTGATGATACACGGGGCAACTTTTTGGACAATGTTGCTGGGCAATGTTGCCATCAACGGGCAACCAGGTGAGACACAGGGCCCACGACCCATCTAAAGTATCCAGATAGAAATTTGTTGCCCATTCTCAATGGGAAAGTGCCCAAGCTACATCACTCAGCAACACTGCTCAAAAAGTTGCCCCGTGTATCATCACGTTTAAGGTGTAGGCAATGTTTCTAAAGGTGTAGGCGGCATTTCTAGCAGTGTAGGTATTACATCTTTAAGATGTAGGTAGCATTTGTAAAGATGTAAAATTTGTTGCCCATTCTCAATGGGAAAGTGCCCAAGCTACATCACTCAGCAACACTGCTCAAAAAGTTGCCCCGTGTATCATCACGTTTAAGGTGTAGGCAATGTTTCTAAAGGTGTAGGCGGCATTTCTAGCAGTGTAGGTATTACATCTTTAAGATGTAGGTAGCATTTGTAAAGATGTAGTCAGCATGTCTTTAAAGGGATAGTTCACCCAAAAACACCCAAATTACCCCATGATTTACTCACCCTCAAGCCATCCTAGGTGTATATGACTTTCTTCTTTGAGACGAATCCAATCAGAGTTATATTTAAAAACACCCTGGCTCTTCCAAGCTTTATAATGGCAGTGAATGGGTGTTATTTTTCAATAGTCCAAAAGAAGTCCAATGAAGCACATCCACCCATCATAAAAAGTGTCCCACACGGCTCCGGAGGATAGGGTTAGGGTTAGGGTTACCTAACCATTTGTAAGGGTGTAGGTAGCACATCTCAAGGTGTAGGACAGGGAACTCCAACCCTGCTCCTGGAGAGCTACCATCCAGCAGACTTCAGTACCAGCCCTGTTCAGCACACCTGCCTATAATTATCAAGTAACCCTGAACAACTTAATTAGCTGGTTCAGGTGTGTTTGATTGGGGTTGGAGCTGAAATGAGCAAGACGGTAGCTCTATAGGAGCAGGGTTGGAGACCCCTGGTGTAGGCAACATTTCTAAAGGTTTAGGCTGAATTTCTAAAGGTGTAGGCAGCATTCCTATGGGTTGGGGGTTAGAAATTAATTGGGTTAAATTCAGGGCAATAGTCACATGCTTTCTGGAACTTCCATTTCACTCCTTTTTGAAACTTTTTCTGTCAAATTATGTAAACCTCAATATGGCAGTGCAAACTTTCCATTTGACAAGGCCTACGTTTCCTATGATTTCTATCATGTTATGCACTTACCCCTCTACACTTTTTGCTTAATTTGCTAGTATTAGAGCGAGCTGCACACACAGTCATCTCAGACTGCTCTGTTTATGCACCTTGCTGATTGATATTAACACCATAGAACCTTCATAAGATGAGTTCACAAAGCAGATACAGCTGCCTGTTTTCCTGTGTTATAAAGAAATGCGTTGATTTTATGAAAAGAGGTTGTATCTGACCACACAGACTGATGCTTTGTGAATGTGATAACCCTTCTAACTTCCCTTTGAATGCAACCTGCTTGTTTCTGAAACTAACCTGAATCTTTTTGCTCCAGAGGAAAATGCATAGCAATCTATAATGCATAGCAGTTTGATCTTAGACCTAGAACCCAAAGGCTTTGTTCAGACAGGCAGCAAAAATGAGATTCTTGCCACATGTGGCTCAAATCCATTCAGGCTGTACAGCATAAGCACTTCTGACAACCCCAATCCAAAACACATTCATCGATTATGACAGCTTGGACAGTCAGTCCTTAAGATCAGATTAAAAAAACTCATCCGATTTGTGTGCAGTATGAACAAAGCCATAGTAACCAGTCACTTAAAATTTCCTCATTGGTGAGACTTGACTCCTAAAACTTCTCTCCACCTCTCTGCACATTACGTGTTTTATATTTGTGTGTTTTTTGTCTTTACTGGAGCTTCTAAATGAGTCATTTTTCTTTGGAGTGAAACAGAAAGAGGAAACGTGTGACCTCAGAATGGTTCAGAGTTGTCATCTTTCTCTTTCTGTCTCAGAACCAGCAGCTGTCGCCTGCCGGGGGTGGAGGGGGAGTGGAGGAGGAGGAGCAGGGGGAGCAGGACAGCCTCATGCCTTCCGACGTGGCCAGTGACTCTCGCTCCCTCCGCCAAGGCGGCTCTAGCTCCCTGCACCCCCCGGAGGATGAGGAAGAGGAGGAGGAGGAGGAAGAGGAGGAGGAGGAGGAAGATGATTACGAAACCCACCGCCACCCTCACCCGTACCGGGACATGTACCCGCCCAAACATAACCACCCTGGTGGCATCCACAGCGCTAACGGACATGAGTCACAGGACCGACTCTTGCAGCAGAGAGACTCGCAGGACGGACACAACCAACGAAACAACCGCCAGCGCACGAGAGCCTGGCCAAGAGACAACTACTGAGCGCCTGTCTGGAGGAGAGGGTTGGGTCGTGAATTGGGGTGAGGGGTGATGGGAATTGGTGAGGAACTGGAAAGGCACAGTGTGTGTGTGTTTGAGCGTGTTTGTGGATGAAGCTGCCCATGGTTGACGAAAAGATCCTGTTGTTTTCGAAGCTTATGTGGTCGTTATTGTTTGAGGCATTGCACTACATTTGCTTTTAAAAGACGGCAGCTTTTCTCCTTTAAGATCACATGCATGTTCATATCGAAACAATATTTGAGCTTCCTCTGGAAACCCTAACCCCACGTGAGTCAAAAATGACTTTATTATTTTGCGTATCATACGCTCTCCCTGAACCTAATGAGCACAGAAGGCATTATGGGAAAAGAAAAAGCACTTTTATAGCATGGGATGTGAGTCACAATGAAAGATATTGTAGCATTTTGTTGCATCTTTAATGGCTTCTTTTTTGCTAGAGCTCTTGTAAATGTGAATATTACTCACTTTATTTGGTTCAAGCTCTCAGTCATGGTGTTGCCTGATTGGAGCCCATATGCACTTGTCTTATTATGAGTTGTTTATTGGTTCTCTGGACATCATTCAGGCAACTCACGTGAAAAGTCATTTTCACGGTCACGTTCACAGATGTAGCACACATTGCCATTTGCAAAGCACCATGTAAATGCGGTATATGTAGGAAAGGAATTCAGGTTTACACTCTGCTGTCGTATAGTGAAATATTATTGGCACTATAGTCTTGGTTTGCACGTGAGGTGAATTCCAACTCCAGAATGGAGAGCAGCAGTCGATCTTCCTGCATTTCTGTACTGCCTCATAAAGAAAGAACCTAATTAGGTCAGTGTCACTGAAAGTTTCTCTTTCTGGGAAATGAGAAGGACTGAAAACTGAAGTTATGTTATGTTTTCATATAGTAGATCAGTGCCCATATATTGGATTTTTATAGAAGTAGATGAAGCTCATCAGTTTTGATGTCCATTTTGTGATAGTCATGTTGTTCCTCTGTGACTTAAACGAGTAGAAAGTTGGGCGAGGTTCATATATTTTACACATCTGCAAGTAATTTATTGGTTGATCTTACCAGATACAGCATAAGGAGAAAGCCCACTAATAGAAAAATGAATGATGAGAAATCATAACACTCAAAATGGCGTCTGTAGGACAGGAAGTCCTGCCTTTCAAAAGAGCCAATCGCCTTAAGGCATCCTGGTCTGTTTTTGAACTTGCATGCATATTAGCTAGACTAATCTGATTTATAAAGCTAAAGAAGCTACATTTAGATTTTTGTATCATTGTTTCTGGGTGATTTTAACATTTTTGAAAGTTTTGGCAATCTCCCTATTAAAGTAGAGAGGAGTTGTACTTGCATGACTGGAAACTAGCATTACCAAAATGGCCACTAAATAAACTGCCTCAGGAGGAATTTGTCTTTACCAAGAAGAATGTGGCTCTAACAAGTGAGTGATCTTCCTCCGTCCTCTGTTTCTCGCCACTCTTTCCTCTCCGAGGCTCTGGGCGTCTAAGGGGGTGGTTACCATGGCCTACTTTAAAACATAGCGTCACATCTTGCTTTGGCGACACGTTGACTTCTAGCTAGTTTAATGACCTTATTGGTGGTGATTACATTAGCATATATCAGCCAGGTTGTGTTATGACTAAATCCAAGAAAGTTTGTCCCTTTTCCCATTACCTTGACTCTAGACTCGGATGTTACCTGTAGCAGCTTAGGCTAAGGTTTATCCAGTGTAGGACCATTCAAACTGGCCTTAATACTTACCTGTATATCTTTACCACTGCATGTCTCAAATACAATTATTTAGGACTATTTGCACATTAGGGTTGGAACAGGAACTTTAGAAAACTTTAAGTTTATTAGAGTAGAAAAATATACTCAGTTTTTCTTTTTTTACATTTAAAATCTGCAACGGAATATTAGGAACGCATCTAAGAATAGCTAGCGTGTATATATATATCGAATGAAATTTCACCAGATCCTAAATATAATTCTTTAGAACGTTACTTTACTTTGTATTTATGGATCTGTATGGTTTTTAAGAAATGTTGCAATGTTTACAAAGTCATTGACATGAGACACACTGAAATATAAGTAACGTTAGTTGTTGTATGGTTATGTAAAGTCACATAAAGTTGCAGTACACTCTAATGTAGCGCTGTAGTTATTGATTTGGTTCTTTTGCAAGAAAATGTACAATTAAAACATCTTTAGTATTATTAATTGTTGTGATGGCCTCTAGATTTCAGTGCATATCCAAAAATCGCCATCCAGAAAGAGAAATCTACTCTTTCCAATTTAATGCAATGTTTATACATAGGACATGTATTTAAGTATGATTTCACGTAGACTACACAGTTCTTTCAAAACATGCACAGAGACTTGAGTGAATGTATAGTTCCATGCCTTAACAACCTCTAGTCCTACGCACTAATGTATTGTCCTCCAGAGGGATGGTGCTAAATTGACTGTCCCTCAGTTGATTGTGTTGCATTGATTGTACTGGATCTGTACACTCCCAGAATGCACTTTCGGAAACATCCTCCCTCCTATTAGATTGTAAAGACTTATCGACCAAAATTGATGTCTGATATGAAGATTGAGCCATCAATGTGCCCAGCGTAGTATTAGGACAACATCACTAACATAGTATGTTAGCATCTTAGCTTAATGCTGGAGAGGGTTTATGTATACCTGAAATACACTGAAATTCAAACAGGGAAAACAACACTTACTAGTGGCTACTACAGTACACGTGACGTGGTGAATGCTAAGGCTTGAAACATATTGTACACAAGTATGTGAATGCAAGTGTTTCAAGCTACATCGTTTCAAAATGTGTCCGACCACAATTCTCTTCAAACTCTTGCTCCACCATGACAGTCGTTGATGTGAAGAAGAAAACTTACCCTAGAAGAAGATGCAGTTTATGCTAATGCACACTGTAGTGCCCCAGCATATGCTGGTTAGGTATGTTTTGACGCTGGGATGCTGGTTTAAGCTGGTCCTTTGCTGGTTTATGCTGGTCCTTTGATGGTTTATGCTGGTCATGTGCTGGCAAAGGACCAGCATAAACCAGCAAAGGACCAGCTTAAACCAGCATCCCAGCGTCAAAACATACCTAACCAGCATATGCTTGTTCTTTCAACAGGGTTGTGAGAATGTAATACCAATTACATAGTTATAAGCATTTGTGTTTGCATACTATGAGTATGCAGACTATGTTTCAGAACCAAAAGAGCCTTTCCATGTCAGATTGAAGATTCCCCACTCTTGCCTTTCTAACATAAGTTCAAATTGATGTAGATTGTGTCACGGCTCTGGACACTGCGTTTACAGCACCAATCTTGAAGCAAAACTTTGCATTGGCCATTTAGAGGGTCATGAGAAATGTACATGTTCTGGGGTGTGGAAGTCAGGGTAAAAGTCCACTAACAAATGCCTTGACCAATCCTCTTGACCAGTCCTTTAGTGTACTGCATCTTTATTTGCTATCAACATGTCTCACTTTAATCTATTGTTCTATATTTTAAAAAAGAAAGAAAATCAGAGCATGACTGAAAAAAAATTCTATGCAAGTGTTGCATGTGATCTGATCGTTTCTTTAGATTGTTTCTGATCTACTTTAGTACTGCATTGATTCTTGTTGTAAGTATTATTCTATTTAGTAAGAAAATTCACCCTCTTTTATACTGAGCACAGACAAGGCGCTTCTGCCGCAAAGTTCATTTTCTTTGAATAGCTCATTTTCAATCTCATGGGCTTCAATACCTCCAATGTTATTTTTTATGTTAACGCTGAACCATAGCACATATTTGGATTGATGTAATAAAGGAATGTTCCAGGTTCAAGCTGTAATGAAAGAATCGGACAAAGACAGAATCTGATCACAAGAAAGCCACAAGACTTATATAATAATTAGACGTCTATATTAAGTTATATCTAATCTTTCGACTCCTCTCATGATCATGAAAAGTGGTAACACATAATCAGAAGTACAATCCCATTAAGTTTTTGTAAGAATTGGTATAAGCACTTTAACAAAACCACAAGCTGCACATTTCTGCTTTTAAACCCTCCAGAATGTTTTGTCCCATAGACTTCCATTGTAAGTCCATTACTGTACATGTGATTTGAAAGAGACGAGTCCAAATTGTTCTATTGTGTCAACAGAGCTCAACTTTTTAACTTGGAACATTCCTTTAAATAGCATTAATCAGATACTTTTATGTAAGTCAAGAACTTGCATTGTTGTAGCTGATATTAAGACTGAGAAAAGAGATTATTTATATGATCCACAATGCACAGTGTAAAAGAGCATGTGTACTGTGTGATAAACTGTATGAGGTTCTGTCATAGTATGATCTAAAAACAAGATTTGCATGTCTTAGTACATGTAAATGTACATGATACAGTTTTTCCCCTTCTGTTATGGCATCACATCGTTTTCTAGAGGACCAATACAGAATCCATAACAAACACTGATTTATTTATATTTTTCTTCTTTCTGGTGTATTAAGAAGCACAATTTTTACAATGGGTATAATTTGAGTCCTTTGTCTTCAATTCTGTATGCAATACAAACATGGAAAGAAAACGCCTTAGAACATTAACACTTCCTCTTCTGTGTAAGTAGAGAAAATATATTGCACTATTTTTTTTCTTTTTTGATGTCTGCTTTGTAATGCAATAAATGCACTAGGTAGAACAATAATTGCAATGGACACTTAATTGGTCCTCAGGCGTTGATGTAGGTACACACTTTCTCTCTCTCGCCCCTTCATCTTTCTGACAACACGAAAAACAAAATCCTGCCTGATGCTGTATATGCTTTCTATTTAAAGAAAATGCCACTAGTTATAATAAAAACAAAACATTTTATGTACTTTTAACACTCCAGTCGTGTCTCAGTTGTTTAATCATTGCTCACATTTGATTACAAGTGAGTTTTTTTGTTGTTTTTCTTTCTTTTTCATTTAGATATATATGCCAAAGAATTCATCACTACTGTCAATAATATTCAATATTCAACGTCTTAATACACATTATTTGCCTTTTAAAGTGCTGATATCATAATCTTTCAACAAAATATGTAACTCGTCCCCAAAATCTAAATTTTACACCCTTCACCTTCAAATACCTCGGAATTAAAGGGGTCATATGATGCGATTTCAATTGTTCCTTTCTCTTTGAAATGTACAATAATAATGAAACAATAATGTACAGTATGTGGAAAATAATGTTTTTTGAACCTTAAACCGCATAAACACATTTCATTACACCAAATAATGTTCTTTTTAGCAACATCATATGACCCCTTTTAAGGTCGATTCAGTAGCTAAGTTATCAAGCTAGCGTTAGCATCGCTGTTCTTAAAGTGTTATAAGTACCGATATCACAATGTTGTTAGAAGCTGCCATCTATTGACGTGGATGAGCATGATCGTCTCAGGAGTTTTATGTAAATCAGATATTAATGAGTTTAGAGAGCTACAATACAATAATTAATTCACTTCCGCCAAACGAAGCAACTTGGTCATCAAATCTTTCCACCTTGTGTTTGCCGAGCCGATGTTTGCGCTCGTTTTTTGTCTTTTATCAGTCCTTCTGGCGTCAGATTTTTTGCTTCGACGGTCGTACATGTACCGACTCTCGTCGTCTCCGCTGGTAAATCACGATAATAAGCGTTTAATTGTCTATTTTCCACTCTTCACATCACCAAACAAACATAAAAAACACATTTTATAAGAAACTATTGAGAGTACAGCCTTCAACTCATGTGTGTACAGCATTCCGATGGCTCTTCACAAAAACAGTTCATTTCTTAATTTGTAAAATTACCACCAAAGTGCTGAACGCACCTTTAAGTCCACTTTTCACTGTCCTGTTAATTCTTAATGGATCAAATCAAGCACTGCCCTCCTTTTTTTTTTTCAGTAAAATACACAAATTCTAAAGAGAATTTACTTCAGTTTCATGTTGGCTTAGTGACATTTTTAAAATGTCTTATTTTTTGGCAGGGTAACTTTAGTGACTGCAGGACAGATTATCATTAAAGATTTTTACAGATCAATCTGCAATCAAGCACTCCTATAAAAAAAAAATAAATAATCAAATGAATTTCAAACGACAGTTTAGTCAGTCTAAAGGACTTTATTATTTATCCATAGAGTGCATGAACAGCCCTCAGTGCATTAAAATCAAACATAATTATTACATGAAATGTGTAAAAAAGAAAAGATGTGTGCGGTTCTACAATTTTATGTTTGACTAACTGTCCATCTTAGGATGTCAAGTGATGACTTCTCTCTGCTACAGCTTTCTACACTTGTCATTGGTTTATCTGCCAGAAAACTGATCCCCTGGCAAAGAATCTGGTGATAAGAAACAGCACAGGACGTTCAACAGAAAACAAACAACATGTGTAAATGGTTCAGCTCAGGCAAAGATGGTCTCCTCTCTCCTCTTCTTGGTAAGGATGGTGCCAGGCTTGTGCTGGGCGTCTGGGTGATTGGCCAGCTCGGGCGGGCAGGTGGACACAGGACTTTCTAAGATGGCCTGTTTCAGGTCGTAGAACACAGAAGAGTCTTCTTTGGTCAGGAAGGTCATCGCCATACCACTCTTTCCAGCACGACCCGTTCGGCCAATACGATGGATATAGTCTTGAGAAAAGAAACCGTTAAAAATTAATCCTCAAAATAGGAATGGGAAACAGGAAGTCCCCTGATATAACCATTTGAGAGTTCTAAAAAGCGAAGGTTAAAAGTGACAAAGATGATGTTGGACTCACCCTCGATGTTCTTAGCCATGTCGTAGTTGAGGACCATGGAGACGTCCTGGATGTCGATACCTCTGCCTGCCACATCTGTGGCCACCAGGATGTCCTTAGCTCCAGCCTTTAGGTTGGACAGAGCGAACTCTCTCTGTTCCTGACCTTTACCACCGTGAAGAGTACAAGCATTGTACTGCAGGACAGAGGAAAAAAAAGATTGAGAGTTACTGACTGAAAGTGAGTTCTAGTAAGCATCACAGACATTAATAAACACTGTGCACTCACTCCAATCTTCTCCAAAGACTTAGCCAGCACGTCACAACCCTTCTTCTGGTTAACGAAGATGATGATGGGCGGCTCAAAGCCACTTGCCAAAACATCCAGCAGCTTCTTCCTGTTTACCACACAAGAACATTTGTGAGAAAAAGCAAGTACATTTCTGACAACAACTTCCACTTGAATATGAAGTGTTACACTTTTAACATGCATGCTGACCTCTTTTCACCCTCGGACATGAGGATGACCTTCTGCTCCACTCTCTCGTGAGGTTTGCCTGCAGAGCCGATGTACACCACCGCAGCCCGTCGGAGGTAGCTTCTGGCCAAACGCTCCACTGCAGGAGGCATAGTGGCCGTAAACATGACTGTCTGAAAGGACGTGAAATACAAGGATATTTTAAAGAAACTGTGACTTCCTTTCATAATTCACAATCAGAGTCCTATTTACAACCATAATAACTATGATATCTGTTACCTGTCTGTATTTGTGTTTGCCTGACTCAAAGTTCTGCATCATTTTTTCGGGGTCCTCCGCTTCATCTGTGTCTGGCTTCTGATTGGTAACAGGAATGTACTCCAGAATCTTCTGGACGTCGGGTTCAAAGCCCATGTCAATCATTCTGTCGGCTTCGTCCAGTACCACATACGTGCATCTGCTCAGGACGAGGTACCGGTTTTCCAACACGTCGATCAAACGACCGGGTGTGGCTATGACAATCTGAGATGAGAGGCAAAACACATCAGATCTACAACTATAATGAGGTTATCCATTACGAATAAAGATAGTACATCAAGTCAAACTAAATGAAAATGACACACGTTGCTTTGGCAACTAGCTGAAATAAAACCATTTTTAGATTTATTTCAAGTAACTTTTTTATGGTTTTGCTTTATTGCTTTATTATAGTTAACTAAAAATTTAAAAAAAAATTATCATTATGAATAATCAATAATTTAGAAATATTATGGAAGGGATTTTGCTCTCACCTCACAACCCATCCTGAGTTTGAAGCCTTGATCCTCTCTGGATATTCCACCGATCACAGCCACTGTCCGGATCCCCAGCGGTTTGCCGAATTTAATCGTCTCCTCCTCTATCTGCTGTGCCAGCTCACGAGTGGGGGCCAGAATGACGGCATACGGTCCCTGATCTGAGTCCTCGATCCTACAGTCACAAACACATACAGAGTTTCCCACATTTGATCTGATTCTGCAGAACAGGTGTTGGCATATAAGAGTGTGACAGAGAAAAGTGAGCTCTCACCTGTCAATCTTAGGCAGAGTGGTGATCCAGACCAATAAAGGAATGAGGAAGGCAGCGGTTTTACCACTACCAGTCTCGGCCACACCAATGATGTCACGGTTCTGTAGGCCAATAGGAATGGCCTGCCTCTGGATAGGTGTGGGATCCTGACGAAAATGTATAGAATAAAACATTTTGAATGTATTCAAAATATTTACATGAATGCCATATGCAACAAGCATTTTTAAACACTTGCAGAACAATCTAAACCTTATGTCAATTTAGAAGCAGGCCAAAAAAACGCACTAACCTTATATCCACACTTTTCGATGACCTCCAGAATGTGTGGCGGCAGTGAATACTCCTTCCAGTTGCGGATGGGGTTGGGGATCTTTCCTCCTTTGGTCGTGATGCTGTAATCCTCTCTGAAGATTCTCCAGTCTCTGTCTATCATCTCATCCAGCTTCTTCTGAGACCAGTGCCGGTCATCCCAGCGCTGCTTGGCCTCCTTCTTTCGGACCTTCTTCAGCCTCAATCTGTGAAATACAGAAAATGTAAAAGCATATCCATTAAAACTGAAAATCTGATTAGGCTAATTTCCATTTTCCATATGCAATAGCTTTTATTTCCATTTACCAGATGCAATAGCTCTCCCTTGAGTCAGTTACAGTCCTGGTAATAACATAATTTGCTCTTGTTTATTTTAGGCAATTTTACTTATAAATTGATTAAAATGAACTCTACCTTTCCAGTATCCTCCACTGAAAAACTCATATTGGTCAAATATACACTACCAAACGTTTAATAGCAGTAAGATTCTTTTTAAAGAAGTCTCTTATGCTGACTAAAACTGCATTTTTTTTTTTAAATGCAGTAAAAACTGTTTTGTGAAGTATTACAACTTTTCTATTTGAATATATTTCAGCAAAGCTGAATTTCAAGAGGCACTGTTTCAGTCTTCAGTGGCCACGTTTACATGCAGTCAAATAATCCGTTAGTAATGGTTAGTAATCAATGACTCAATCGGACTGAAAAACCTTCATGTAAACACATTAATTGATCCGACTGAGCTCAATCTGTGCATGTAAACACTTGATCAGATTGAAAACCGAAACTGAAAGGACTGTGCTTGTGCAATGACGCAGAAATAGCTTAATGACGTATGACTCGCAGAACCAGCTGTCCTACCTGTTAAATAAAGTGTTGTATAAATGAGTGTCCTGTCATTATAAAACTCTTTTCACTCAGCGTATGAAGTGAGGCAGGACAACGTCCCACCAGTCCTTGTTTTGGATTCTCATCCACAGACGACTGGTTCTGGGCACAGGGAGGGGCATTTTACGGAGTGATAAATATTAGCAGCATGGCACAGTGGTTTATATGCTCATTGTCGCCAAATTATGACCAGAAATTGATCAATATTAAGTCTGCTGTTTAAAACAAATAAAGAAAGTGTAGGAGAATGGTTATTATGCACAAACAGCGGGAAACTCTGTATATTCGTGCAGTGTGCGCATGTCAAAAAATCTATTCCGAATTGAAGCTTGTAACATATAAACGCGCACATCAACCCGATCACTTTATTTAGCGATCATGTAAACACTACATTCAGATTCATCAATCGGAATGAATTCAGTCCGACTGAAACAAAAGTTGTGCATGTAAACAAACATAGCCAGTAGGGCTATCTAAATTTTTTTCGAATTTCGAATATTTGTCAAATTTAAAATAAAAATCCACATTCGAATGCAAAAACGTTTGCATTCGAATTGTAGGTGTGCGTTAAGGAGGCAGCCTTATTAGTGGTGCACGAGATGCGATGACGATGTAAGTGTTGTTGCATTATTATGTTTTTCTTAGCCTATCCAGTTGAAGCCACTAGATGCGGCGCTGCTGCGTTGTTCATTAAAAATATTGCGGAAAAAGAAAACATCAATGCGGAGATGTTGTTTATGTCAAAACTCAAACCAAGCCGTTCACACAGAACGCATATTTCGCGCATTTTCTAGAGGGACATCTATCACCGTTGCACTCGCATCTCGTACAAAAGAGCCACATGTTTAGAAAGCCATGTAAAATTAATGCAAGTTCAACTTTGAAAAAACATATCTTGAGACTTTATGGCGGGGGTTTTTCCCCATCCCACTGCAACTCGTGTTTTTAAATGAAAAAGTACTCTTTGTTATTGGTTTTTGGTCCTTAGTATTAAACTATGCATACATACATGATGCCGTTTTGTTTATAGTTGTTTAAGCAACTTAATTATAATTGGTTTATAAACACTTTTTTCACAGATAGTCATCTTATCTTATGCTTTGAAGAAACGGTCATTCATTAGTAATATTTTGCTCGATGCGCCCTCTTGTGGCCTTAGGAGAGAAGTCAAATGCTTTTTTCCCCCTTAACTGGCCAGTGTGTCACATGATCCTTCAGAAATCATTCAACAAACATTTCTTATTATTATCAATGTAGAAACAGTTGTGCTGTTTATTATTTTTGGGGAATTGTGATATGTTTTTTAAGGATTCTTTGATCAATAGAAAGTGCAAAAGAACAGAATTTATTTGAAAAGGAAATCTTTTGTAAGATTATAAATTACTTTACTCAGGCTTTCTGCAGACATGAACAAGTTAAATTTAAGACTTAAGACCTCTTTAATACCACCTTATGTGAAATTTAAGACCTAAACCTGTAATGGAAATACACATTTTATTACATACATATATGTAATATTTAATGTGTATAAATTAAAAAGAAAACAAAATATCATTGCTGCAAAACATTGAATACTGATATTTAAAAATGTAAATAAAATGAAAAGATACTTTAAATGTGAAATTAAAACCGCCAGTAGGTGGCAGTAAGTCACTGTTAAGAGAGTCATTGCGACTTAACCGAATCATTTAAACAGTTGATTCATTCAGGAACGAAACACCGTCATGTTGCTCAAAGACTCAAAACAGCGCTGTGGCTTTGTTTGGAATTATTTTTGTTGGCGAAATAGTGCAAAAACAGGCAATATGGTGTCTAAA
>NW_015542427.1:177222-178996 GCF_001515605.1 Sinocyclocheilus anshuiensis
CCTTCGGTCTGTCCAATGATTGTAAACAGTCATTAGGTCCGTCAGACTTGAGATATTTTAGCGGTAATGAGACCAAAAACAAAAATATTTAAGACCCATCGAATTTAAGACATTTTAAGACTTTTTAAGGCCTTATATTAGGAAAATGTTATTTAAGACCTTTTAAGACTTTTTAAGGACCCGCGGACACCCTGTTTACTGTCACTTTCGACCAATTTAATGCATCCTTGCTGAACAGAAGCATAAAATTCTTTCCAAAAAAATAAATATCTTACTGACCCAAAACATTTGAATGGTAGTGAACATGCAATCTATCAATATGAAATGCAGTGTGTGGGACTTACTCCTCTTGCTCTTTCTCTTCAAGGGTCCGTCTCTTCTCCATCAGGTCTCCGTAGAATTGGGACTGATCTCTCTTCTGCTGCTTCAGGTCGATGCCAGCGATGAAGCCTCGGCCGTACAGCTGAACCTGATGCTTTTCTTTATAGCTAAACACATAAACAGAGTCAAACCTGTGTTCTTGTGCTGTTAAGTAATGCTTTAGCTCCTATATCATATATACCATATAAATATGTGAAATCAAACTGGCTAAACACTTGCAGTAAAAAGAGTGACCTAAGGCAGTCAAGATCAAATGCAATGCAGTAAAATATACAAAATATCTTTCATGTGCAAACAGCAAAGCAGTGCAGTTATTTGTAGCATCTCATGAGATGCTTACATTGGATTGTAGTCGGTTGATGTGTCTTCAGACGCATCCCACTCAAAGACAAACTTCCTGTCATTCAGATGGCGTGTGCGCCGCCGTTTCTTCATACCACCAAGATAACGCTCCTGAAAAGAAAATAAATAAGCAATGGTTCACCATTCGTCAAAAAGCACATAACCACCTAATGCACTTCAATGCACAGCAGAAAAAATGGATGGAAAGATGATTATTCTGATAGCAGACACTACATTTGCAAAATTAATTTCATAGATTTTCCTGCAGACAGATTTGCTTTGCTTATTCCCAAAGGGATATTTAGAAACAGTTTACTTAAACTACTTCAGGTCTTAATGCTTTTTGTACCCGACGCATTCTGCTAATTGCCAAACAATGTGACTCAGCATCTGTTAACGTACACTGTAAAAATTGATTTAAATAAAGATTACTGGACTACATTTTACAAGAAAATACTATTTCAGTCTTTCTACTTAAAAAAAAAAATCACTTTTAATTCAAAGTGTTACTTGCCATTTCTTTTTAATTATTTGTTAAATTTACTAGCAGTTTCTGAGTAAAAATGGTTTCGAAATAAATCCTATACCAACTATACCAGTTGTTAAAATTCTGTGCAGTCTAGTATTTCTATGTTTTTCCTTATACCGTGTATCTTTGACAATGAATAAAATGTTTAATACTAATTAAATTTGTTTTAATGATTACTCTCAGCCAAGACGATGATATAACGTGGTTAGTCTTCACCTTTATGGCCTGCAGCTCTTTTCCTTTGTCTTTTTCTTCTCTAATCTTCTGTCGCCCATCATCTTCATCATTCCCATTGTTCTCTCTTTCCATCCGCTCCCTTCTTTCCCGTCGTTCTCTCTCCTGAGGATCCTCTGCAAGTTAGATTAGGCAAGATGATGAGAAGAACTGAAAATTGCATGCATCTGCTAAAAGGTGATTAAGTCAACGTTCAGGAGCACACTAGCTTATAGATAGCATTAGTGTTGTCAAAAGACCCGGTATTTCGGTACCAAGTCGGTACTAAAAAAATGAAAACGTTACGGT
>NW_015542427.1:179243-180133 GCF_001515605.1 Sinocyclocheilus anshuiensis
AATTGGTACCGAGAACCGTGGATTTTCACTGGTATTGGTACCGAATACTGAAATTTTGGTACCGTGACAACACTAGATAGCATCAAAGTTAACAGACACAGACTAAACGAAACAAAACAAAAAATGAAACCATTTTAAAAGTATAATCATGTTTCTACAGATGCTACTGTTGTCCTGCCTCTCACCTAGCATCTTCCTGCCGATGTCCTGAAATATTCTTCGTTTCTTCCTCTCCTCGTCCACTTGTCTGCGGCGTTCCTCTGTCTGCTGCTCCCTCCGTTTGATGGCCTCAGCTTCTCGCTCCCCTTTAGACAAGAACTTGGGCTACGACAGGAACATATGTTTAGAAAAAACAACAACTATTGAGTGCACTTGCATAAATAAATATATATATATATATATATATATATATATAAACTCTTCACCTTAGATTCTGCCTCTTCTTCTGCTTTCTTCTTAGCAAGCAGCTCTTCAAGAGAGAGAGGCTGCACCTGAATCAGTGCAGAAACAGTGTCAAAAAAGTACACAGTATGCAACATTCAAACTTGAAATGACCTAATAGAGCACCTTCTCTTTCTTCTTCTCATCTTTCTCCTCTTCCTCTTTCTTCACATCCTTCTCCCTCTTTGTTTTCAAATCCTTGGATTTAGGGGAAGTGCTCCTGTGAGGAAAAAGCAAACACTTTATAACTGAGTATTAAATTCACCATGAAATCAACATCGATCATTCTTTTTTTTTTTTTTTTTAAAGGAGACATATTATGCCCCCTTTTACAATATACAATATTAGACTCTGGTGTCCCCAGAATGTGTCTGTGAAGTATCAGCTCAAAATACCCCACAGATCATTTATTATATCATTTTGAAAATGCCTATTTTGAGTGGAAGCAG
>NW_015542427.1:180249-184267 GCF_001515605.1 Sinocyclocheilus anshuiensis
CCGAAGCACACGGACAGAAAGCGGCTGTCACAGCATGTGAGTACTAAACTAAGTTCTCATTCACACACAAGTTTACGTCACGTCTGTGAAGGTAAACTGCTGGCAAATAAATCGCATGTTTATTTTATATCTAAATAGTGTTCTGTGCTCATCTGTGCAGACAAAGGCAGAACAGTTAGCCTGTTTTGCTCAAACTTTTGCCATTGCATTAGAACTGGTACACCCTTGTCGCTTGCGAAATCAAAATGGCGGCGCCGTGGGTGGAAACATGCAGATTATGGGGCGGTGATATTATAATGAGATCCCTTTGTCACGTCACTAGGGGAGCAAAATCAGACGCGCTCGTTTTTTCAGACGCTTTGCAGAAAAAGGCTTACTAAAACAAAGTTACTGGGTTAATCTTTTTCACGTTTCCTTGGTTGGTAGATGCACCGGGGACCTGATTATAGCACTTAAAACCTGGAAAAGTCAGATTTTCATGATATGTCACCTTTAATGGAATATTGCAGTGTTTATTACAAATGTATTTGCACATCATTCATTTTTCTTAAATTCATGTGCCCATTTTTTTCTCATTTGAGAAGCCTTTTCATTCGGATATGTGTCACAACAGGGAAGAAAAAATTATTAAAATATCCCATTATAAATACACAATGCCATGCAATTCAATATAAACAAAATTCTCAACAATAAGGATTTTTTCCTCCTGGTCCATTCGCTAAGTTCCGATTTTACTTACTGCTGCTATTTTCACCCGCTCCACCACAATAAGTTTTACATTTTCCAGCATCATATTTTGTGTGTTAGAGGTTTTATTATATTATCAATGTCATAATATTATATTTCTTTAGGTGAAACATTTTTTTTAACTTTTTTTTCTTCAGAATTTGCAACAACTGCCAGTACATCACAAATCATGTTTAAAAAAAAAAAAAAAAAAAAAGTATTGATATGATCAATACACAAAGTCACAAAGCACTGGCACCAGGTCATCCTGTCATCCATATTGTTCAGCCCTAAAAATATTTTTGAGTCAAGTATGATTCAAACCTTGATTTCTTGGACCGGTCTTTGTCCCGTCTGTCCCTGTCTCTTTCTCTGTCTTTGCGGCTCCTGTCTCTGTCTCTTTCTTTGTCTTTTTGACGACGATCTCTAAATACAGAGAAACACAGTTCAAGCGTTAGAGTGCAAATGCATTATCACTGATATGAGAAGAACAGTATACGACCCTACACACCGGTCAGGAGATTTGGATCTGCTGCGGGAGCGCTTGCGTTCACGGGATCGGTTCCGTTTGCGTTCTCTGCCCGGAGATCCCTTCCGATCACGATCCCTGGAGCGAGAGCGACTGCGCTTCCGAGACTCCCGCTCCTTCCCTGCGGCCTCCAGCTCCTTCTTATCAGAGTCGCCCGCCATCTGGAGAGAGGGAGAGAGCAGGTTTGTTGATGTTTACACCAAAGGATGTTTGTAAGCATACGATTAATTGGCTTGTATCATACGCACTTACATTTTAGAGATCCGTTTGTTTCACAAAACTGTGCAACATTTAGTTATCAGGATTTAACAGATTATTATAATAGACTTCTTGAACAGGAAAAGCATTTTGTTTTGTTTAGGAATAAGAACTAGTCACATTTTAGTCAAATTGCAAATATTTAAACACGGCTAAACAATGTAACTAGAACATTACATATGCGATAATATTAAGCCGCAGGATATTATTGCACATGTAATGTTATAGTTATATAGTTTGCGCTGGAGTTTTAATATCGTTTAACTCCAGACTGAAAGCACAGCGATGGCCTTCTCTCTCCAATAAACAAGACCTTTAGAAACCAGAAAATGACTATAACGAGTAAAACCAAGTTATAGGAACATACTCAACTGGACTGTGACTAAAACAGTAGAAATGTCATGTATTTACTTGCCTTTAAATATGAAAATCAAGTCGTTTGCGAAGCCTGTGCGTTTCACTGAGCCGCCATTATGTTTTGCGTCAACAAATGACGGACTTCGTTCTTCTTCTTCTTCTTTTGTGTTTAATGGCGGTTGGCAAACCAGCTTAAGGTGCATTTCCGCCACCTACTGGGATGGAGTGTGAGGCCTCAACGAACGAATATCAGAATCCGAATCAGAATGAGCTTTATTGCCAGGTATGTTTACACATACGAGGAATTTGTTTTCGTGACAGAAGCTTCCACAGTGTAACAGAATGACAGTGACAGTACAAAAAACACAGATAATAAAAAATAAAAATAAATAGAACAAGTAATTAAGGAATAAAAATATACAAATCGACAATTGTATGTACAGGTATATAACAATAGACAGTTGTATGTACAGTATATTATATACTACTAAAAAAAAATAAAAAAATTCTTCTAATCAAATCTGTATCTCTCAGATATTTTAGAAGAAAATCATAAACCCTTAGCAGTTTCTGTGCATTCTGAAATATATTCATAACTGAAATATCATTGATTTCCATATCTCTTAGTTTTTCAACAAGTTGCTTTCTTTGTCTATTATATGCCTCACAATGTAAGAGCACATGTTCAACTGTTTCTGTTATTCCACAGTAACTGCAGCTATCTGACTCACTTTTTCCTATTATATGCAATGAATAATTAAGGTTAGAGTGTCCTATACGGATCCTGGTTATAACAGTATCTTCTCTTCTGTTTCCATATACCTTTCTTTCAATCCCCACTTTCTGTTGAATACTAAATAAGTGTCTCCCTTTTGACTCTTTATTCCATACGTCTTGCCACATACTAAATTTGCAGATAATGTTAGCAGTCCTGAGAGCTTTTTTTATTTTACATTTATATACCATATTACAGTATTTAAATTCGTTGATAAAATTAAAACAATTTGGTTTACCACCCGACCACTTCATTTTGTGTATATGAAACTTCCCCATTACAACCAGTAATTGAATAATATACGCTTTATCCTTTTCTATCCCATAATCATCAACATATATCATTATATCAGACCCACCCAGTTTAACAACTGTATTAAGTTTTCTTGTAATGAAATTCTCAACATCAACCCAAAATATCTTTGTATAGATGCAATGAAAAAATAAATGAAAAATAGTTTCTTTTTCTTTACTACAAAATTCACAGGAGTAGTCAATATTCAATTTAAAACGTTCCAATATATGTTTCACCGGATAAATTCTATGCAATATTTTATACGAAACTTCCTTTATTTTGTTATTAACAAAGAATTTATCAACCATTCTCCAAGCCTTACGCCAATTTAAGTCTCCAAATATTGATGACCAGAAAAATCTAGCTGGAGGATATGTAACATAATTTACTAAATTTCTAATGTATTTATTTGGTATGTTGTTTTTTAAAATATTAATATTTCCAATAAAAATTGAATTAGTTATATAATCCAGATTAGGGTTTTCATTACATTCATTTTTAAGAAGACATAATACCTTACTGGGTATAGCGTCCATTACAATGGCATATTCTCTGGGTCTAATTGGGATTTTAAATTTGTCAAGAAACTCTGTGTATTTCCATATACCTTTCTTTCAGTCCCCACTTTCCGTTGAATGATGGACTTCCTGTGAGGGATTCTGGGAGATGTAGTCAAAAAAGCATTAAAGGGGTCAATGATGTTGCTAAAAAGAACATTATGTTGTGTACTTGGTGTAATGCAATGTGTTTATTCGGTTTAAGGTTAAAAAAACACATTATTTTCCACATACTGTACATTATTGTTTCTCCTCTATGAATTGCCTTTCTGAAACGCCTCAATTTTTACAAAGCTCATCGTTTTGAAAAGCGAGGTGTGCTGTGATTGGCCAGCTATCCAGTGCGTTGTGATTGGCCGAATACCACAAGCGTGTGACGGAAATGTTACACCCCTTACCATATTGTGACGCCGTATCCCAGCGCGACGAGACAAAACCAATAAAACCCATTACAAACGAGGCATTCGTTGCATCCAGTGGGGACATAATTACTGATTATAATGACTTATACTGTCTTTTTAC
>NW_015542427.1:184554-194011 GCF_001515605.1 Sinocyclocheilus anshuiensis
TGAGACTTTAGTCTTTGCAACTTTACAGATCTTCTTTATGCACCAAGAGCTTGTAACACTCCAAAGAGAAAGAAAAAAATGAAATCGCATCATATGACCCCTTAAAAACTATTCTTCAACGCCGAAGTAAGCCTATGTGTGAGACTTCCGGTTCATTAGCCGCTGTAGGGAAATAACGAGAAGAATACGTGCAGTAAATGGTAAAACTGTTTCCATTACAAACCAGTGTGTTAATAATTAAGATAATACATTAAAATAATATGGTAAGACACACCAATTTGCAATATCAAGCAGCAAAACGATCTGTTTTGTACAGCTAAAAATAGCTGGAAGTGAATGAGACCGGAAGCTAGACCCATAGAATTTACAGGGAAGAATAAGGTGGATAGATTAAAGAATAAAAGAATATGAGATGAATCATACATTTTTTGCATTTGTAGTTAATAATTTTTTATTTTTATTTAATTTATTTAATTTAATACTTTCTTATTTGGTTCATTTAGGGTTAGGGTTTGAGCCTTTTATAGATTAAAATATGAGAATAATCCTTAAAGCTGAAGCATGTAATTTTTTCAGTGTCCTTCTTGGCAAACCACACCAATTTGCAATATCAAGCAGCAAAACGTTTTGTACAGCTAAAAATAGCTGGACTCGGATGAGACCGGAAGCCAGACACATTATTTACAAATGTCCGCGCCAGCACTTATGGGAAAAAATGTGGATAGTTAAAAAAAATGAACTGGACACAATTTTTGTAACGTAACTACCGACAGAGTAGCCTATGCATAATTGAAGATTTACTTGTAAATATTACTTGAAAATATTTACAAGCTTTGTAAATATTGAGATGTATTTCTGTAGCTAATTTTAAACTAACTTTGGCAGCCTCAAGATATGCGGAAATGAGGGCCAAAAATAAAAATAAAAAAGCCAGTGGATGGGTTTGTCTTATATTTATATCAAAAGATCCTATGATGAAAACGAGCTTCCATACTATCCACTGTAATTACGACTATCCACTATGAATTCCACTATCTTAACAGTTGGGGGATCAAACTGGGATCAATACACAAAACGACATGCAGATGATTTAAAGAGAATTTCAGCACACAGGAAGGTTTTATTCCACAATAGCTAAGTACAATACAAAGTAATCAGAGAATACTAAAGAGACATTTAGTACATTAAAATCCAAACTGATGTTGTTTTAGTGCTTTTAGTGCACGTATGGCCATTATTAATATTGTCTATGTGCTTCCAAAGATGTGAATATTTGCTTCAATCCAGAGGACAGGAATATGTGAGCAACGTCCAGCAGTCTTACTTCAACATGAATGAGAGAGTGGTAAGCAATAATGATGCGCCTAACACTCAGTTTACGGTCAATTTAACAACTAAGGTAGATTGCTATAAATTTTAAATGTTTTTCTTTGTTTTAAAGGGTGGATCTCTGTCATCAGCTGCAGGAAACATTAGATCAGGTAAGTCAATCCAAAATAACTTTTTTTAAAGGCACAGTGCAGTGGTTTTCAAATGTTGAAATAAGGACCATGGACTCCAAATATGATGATCCCCCTGCAAGGGGCTCCTCACTGAAATATAAAGACAGTTTTACATTTTCTTTTAAAGAGCCATTAATACTGTGTACAAAAGCATAAAATAGATAATTCAAATATATTTTCAATTAATTTCAGATTTATTTGTGTAGCTTATAGATTAAAAGTAGCTTTAATCAAAATAGAGCCATACAACCAGTAATAAAGAAAAATAATTATTTTAAATTATTTTTCACAAAACTATATACAGATTTGTTTCTTACTTAGTAAAATTATTTTATCTCAAATTTTCCAGGGACCCCTTAGCACCCCCCTGTGGCCCCTGGGGGCATCCACAGGCCCCTATTTGAAAACTCCTGACTTTACGTATTTCCTGCAATTCTTATGTCCTGTAAAATGTTCAATTTCTGTGGGTAGTGCTTGTGTTATATGAATAAACAGACTCTTATGTGTGCTTATTACACGGCTCTCTAGAATACTTGATTCTGATTGGTCACTCACAGTGTTCAGCACTCAGATATTTCTGAGTAATAACCATTGTCCATGACAACACAATATAACTGACTGATTGTCCTGGAAATCAATAATTCCTTCATAGCTGTACTTGTATTCTATCTCTAAAACAATAAAATAAACCCAAATCAGTATTTACTGTATTTATTTTAGGGCAAGAAGCCGTTTAATAAGCAGGAAATATCAGGTTGCATTTTATGCTGCCATGCATTTTATATTCCTCGAGAGTTGTTATTATTGTTCCAGCTCACACAACTTATTTTTCACCCAAGCAAAGGACCTTCTCTTCTTCTCTGTCCTCACCAACTAACAATGACGATGATCAGTGTTACTCTAACTTTCAGTCTTTTGAGATAACATTTTGCAGTTTTAAATGAATGTATGCTGCTTAACAAACATACCTCTTTGCATAAATCACTGAATAAATTACTCGCAGCAATATCTTGCTTTGCATAACAGATCATACACACAAGCTATATTTATATCTACTTGTGAGGCCCTAGAAAAAAACATTGTTGTAATAAAGCACTTTTAAAGGAATAGTTCACCTAAAAATGAAAATTTGCTGAAAAATTTCTCACCCTCAAACCATCCAATATGTAGATGAGTTTGTTTCTTCATCAGAACAGATTTGGAGAGCTGTAGCATTCCATCACTTGTTCACCGATGGATCCTCTGCAGTGAATGGGTGCCGTCAGAATCCAAAACGCTGATAAAAGCATCACAATAATCCAGAAGTAATCCACACCACTCCAGTCCATCAATTAATGTCTTGAGAAGTGAAAATCTGTGTGTTTGTAACAAACCATTCCATCACTAAAATGCTTTTAACTTCAAACCGTTGTTTCTGGCAAAACAAAAAGCATCCATGATATTGTTTTCTGCAGTGAAAAAGCTGTTTGGACTCTCATTCTGACGGCACCCATTCACTGCAGACGATCCATTGGTGAGCAAGTGATGTAATGCTACATTTCTCCAAATCTGTTCCCATGAAGAAACAAACTCATCTATATCGTGGATGGCCTGAGAGTGAATGAATTTTCAGCAAATTTTTATTTTTGTGTGAACTCTTCCTTTAAAGACACCTTTGGCATTTTTAGATTTTAATTAAAACCCGCTTGGCCCCTTTATGAACCTTTTTACTAGCAATAACTTTCTCACTAAGAATATTTTTATAAATGTGGCCCTCACAAGTGAAGCGCACAGTCCCCCTTACGCATGCACTCATGTTCCTGTGTGCTGTCCAGCTGGCAGAGGTGCTGGGTGGGCAGAACTCAGTGGCGGCAGCCATGTTGTCCCCTGTGGTGCAGGTGGTGCTGCAGATGGGTTTCCAGCACTCGCTAGTGGAGAGTCTGGTGCAGTCACGCTACCTGCTCACCGGCTCACACTACACCTCAGTCTCTGACCTGGTAACCGACGTCCTACAGGCCGAGGAGGAGGAAAGGCAGACGGGATACGGACCAGACCAGGTGTGGAGCGCCCTCTGTTTCCAAACCCTCTATCAATATAGAACAAATCTAAATTACGTAACCTAAAGTTTACATAATTTAAATGATGCTATTGACCATTGAATTTAATGTGGATGATAATGAGGCTGTGAAGGATAGACTTACAGTCTTTACAATGGCACGCACTGTATAAAGGTCCCAGATCACATACTTTTCACAACTCACAACTTTCAAAACTGTTTTATAGAGTTTAAGTCTACTGAAAGTTTTTCTTTTTCATCAGCTGAACAATCAAATACACAGTACTTCATTCAGTCCCTCACAGCCTCGTTTTCATTCTTGTCAAATATTAAATATGGCGCTACCCTGACTATGATCTATAGAAGGAGATTTAAAGAAACAGTTAACTCTAAAATTAAAATTCAGTCATTATTTACTCTCCCTGGTGTTGTTATACTGTCACATACCCTTCTTTTTTTGGACCACACAAGGTTGTGCTTGTCCATATAATTGCAATGAACATCGACTTAGCTAACAGGGAATGCTCTCAGAACGTTCTGGCAAGGTTCTCTCCAGTAATGTTAATAGAACGTTCGTTTAAAGTTATCTGGTCTTTAATAACGTTCTCAGAATGTTAGTTAAAAACATTATTTATACATTGTTAATTTGTTGACATTTTTTTAAGTTGGATGTTCATCTAACATTATTACTATTTGCTTTAGACCACTCAGAGAACATTTAAAAGTAAAATTCCCTTAATGTTATCTCTAACGTTGGTTGGAAAAAAAAAGTTTTTTAAAACATAAAAAAACTGGACATTTTGAATGTTTAGAGAACATTCAAAAATAACTCTCATAACTTAATGGTAATGTTAGCAAAACGTTCTTCAAACATATTTGTTCGCTGGGGACCACCTTCTAGCTTTAAAAAAGGATGCAAAGGTACAGTATCATCAAAATACTCCATGCAACTTGTGCTGTATATTTCAAGTGTTCTGAAGGCATGAAATAGGGTTTGGATGAAAAACAGAATTGAAGTTATTATTTAGCAAAAATCCTGACCATGGCAGTTTTATTTTTCATTCTATTTTTTTGTGTTCCAGGATTTGCATCAACAGTTTTTGCATTCCACTGCACTAATTTTAATGTTTTTTTTCTCCATATTCCATATAAACAAGCACTAGATGAATGTGTTTGACAATTTTGTTGCTCTGAACTCACCGATTTTTCTTGCACATGAGCGACATGTTTTTAAGTAGCAATGAACAACATCAAATTAAAATAAGTTTTAAATACACTTGAGACCCTGCATTCTTTTCCATCCTTCTGGGCCTCATTTGTTGACATGTTTTGTGTAAATAATGACAGACTTTTAATTTTGTGTGAACTAGTTCTTTAATGCCACCTATAGTTTGATAGCCAAGTGTTGTTAATCGCAATAAAAAATATGATCAAATGTTTGATAATGTGCCATTCCCTCCTCTAACGTGTGGATGGTTTGTTCCCTCAGAGACTGTGGAGAGGCAGAGAACGCCGAGAACGCAGGTCTCAGACAGGGAGAAAGGTCCATATTAACATGCTGTCATTGCACTTATAATGTGTGTGTTTGGGTATATCTTAATCTTCTCTCCATCTAGAAGCTTCTGGGATGAAACAGATCACACTATCAATCATTTCAACTGACCCAGACTGATCTGAAACGTCCTAACTTGTGTATTTGTGTGTTTTTCAGTGCGATCAGACCTGAGTCCAGAGGATCAGTTGTGACAGCTTCAGGAAAAGAGGACCTGTAAGGTCTGCATGGACAAACTCATCTCCATGGTCTTCATCCCCTGTGGTCACCTGGTCGTCTGCATGGACTGCGCAGCCAGTCTGCGCCACTGCCCCATATGCAGGGCAGTCATCCGGGGGAGTGTGCGAGCATTCATGTCCTGAAGCACATACACAGCAACATACTATTGCACAACCATGTCATTAGCAAGAACTGTACTGCATTTAGGATATATAGTGCTAAAAATACTCTACAAATGTTATAAATAGCTTTCAAATCAGCATCAGTGCTCTGACACAAACTCATATGTGACCATGGACCACAAAACCAGTCATAAGGGTAAATTTGTTGAAATTGAGATTTATAGATCATCTGAAAGCTGGATAAATAAGCTTTCCATTGATGTATTTGATGGTTGATGGTTTGTTAGGATAGGACAATATTTAGTCGAGATACAACTATTTGAAAATCTGGAATCTGACGGTGCAAAAAAATCGAAATACTGAGAAAATCGCCTTTAAAGTTGTCCAAATGAAGTTCTTAGCAATGCATATTTACTTTGATTTTTGACTCGATTTATGGCATAAAAGAAAAATCGATCATTTTGACGCATACAATATTTTTTTGGCTATTGCTACAAATATACCGCAGTGACTTAAGACTGGTTTTGTGCTCCAGGGTCACATATTCCTTGATATTTGGCTATACATTAAAGCTATAAAAGCCCACTTCGCATCTAAAGTCTAGTTTAATACATTTTAAATAGAAATATACACTGAACAAAATTAAAAAACGCAACACTTTTGTTTTTGCCCCCATTTTTCATGAGCTGAACTCAAAGATCTAAGACTTTTTCTATGTACACAAAAGGCCTATTTCTCTCAAATATTGTTCACAAATCTGTCTAAATCTGTGTTAGTGAGCACTTCTCCTTTGCCGACAAAAGTGTTGCGTTTATAATTTTGTTCAGTGTATGTATATGTACACACACACACACACACACACAAGTTTATAGAGCTATATAATCTTATATATCATTATTTATATATCAGCTTATATATCAGTTTTAGTGAGATTGAAATATTAATATTAATTTCAGAATGTCATAGTAATTTGTTTTTTCCCCATAATTTAATGACAGCAGCACTTCCATCTGTACAAACATTTTCATTAGTGATCTAAAAAAATCTAAAATAAATACATACATACATAATCGTAAAAACACTGTTAATTTCCAGGTTTAAATGAGATTTTAAATCCCAGATTTTTTATGTGGACTTTTGGACCTCACGGTACTTTAAAATGTTTTGCATGCTTGTAAGTTCTGGACAAAACCAAAGTTGATTTTGTGTCATGCCAAGTCAACAGCTTTTTGTGAATTTTAAATCTTAAAAACATATAAAATGAATTTTCAGATGGCAGTTTATAAGAGATCATATTGTATAATAATATTTTATTATTACTGTATTAACACATTGCACTTCTATTTTCATTAATAAAACAATTTGCATTGCACATCTTTGTCAAAGCTCTGCTTCTGTTACATATTAACCCTCATATTGAGTTCCAGTCGTTTTGACCTGTAGAGAATTTTCTTTTTTGAAAATGATGTTTTCGCATTGGACTAAAACCTACTGACTTTACTTGCAGAGGGTATATAACAAGGCTGGATAATTGTTGTACTTTGTACAATATTTTTACTGAATATTGCCGAAATTATCCCCATTTTTTTCCCCCCTCAAAAACTGAAGTGCATAAGCTCAGATCAATGAGGCCTACGAGCAATCAGTTTCAAAAAAGAAATGCAAAACCTGTGGTAATTGATTTTACAAAAAAGACTGAATCCAAGATTTAGTGATGATATAGCATAACGAGACATTTTTAAAAGGCCACTCATTTCTGACTGGTAACACCAAAATAGGCACAGGACAGGTTTTAACCTCTTCTATCTGCAGAGGAGGCTTGTAGGATGTGTGTCTATTTTGTCATGTTTTTGGGCCAAAGACAGAAGCACCAATCCAAACACAAACAAGATGTGTAATCAGTACATGAAAAGCATATTTTTATTAACAAACATCTATTTACACTCTGGTCAGCAAACACGTGTTGATGGACAGGCAGTCAATGAAGAACTATGGAGAAGAGACCAAACACAGAAAAGAGATACAAAAAGTGCTTACAAAAAACACCTGTAAAAAGAGACCTAAAGATGAGGGGAGAGGTGTGATATAAATCTATATCATTCTTTTTCTCCTTTTAACATTTATGCAGCAGACTATCATTGCTGTCCTATATTGAATATTCTAAATGCTACAATTACAAATGTACACGAGTATTTTCAGAGAGTGGTAGAAAATGCAGTTTTCCTGGTCCATAGAGTTGAGTTGTCTTGTACAGAAAGACATTGAACACTAGGGGGCATGATAGATTGATGAGGACCTAACAGAACATTGTACAAGATAACTGTAAGCTAACGTTATTAAGCTGAAAATGTTCGTTTTTGCCATTTAGTTAACAGACTAATTGATAAAACTTCCCCCGAACCCTTACAATCTTTAAAGGAGTAGTTCAACTAAAAATGAAAATTATCATTATCATATTTTATTTTCACTCACCATCATATCATTATAAAACTGCTGATTTACATATGTGGAACACAAAAGATGACGTTCTGCAGAATGTTCATGCTGCTCTTTTCCATACAACAAAAGCACAAAGCTATTGTATGACTTCTGACGACTTGGAACATACTGTATGGCACAAGTCATACACACTCATAAAAAATAAAGGTGCCAAAAGGGTTTTTTCCCCGAATAACCTTGCAGAGAACCATTTTTTTAAGGAAAGAACAATATGAAGAATTGTTGTAATTTTGTGGAATGAAGTTTTTCCATGGATGTTAAACTTTCTTCATGGAACCACAGATGCCAATAAAGGTCCTGTATTTTTAAGACTGGCCACTTTTAAAGTGCTTTGTTTGACCTTTTTAATTGTATGCAAAAGCGCAACATGAGCATTCTTCAAAAGTTCTGCTTTTGCATTCCAAGGGAAAAATAAAGGTATATAGGCAAGAGCAAGGGTGAGCTATTCCTTTAAGACCTCATTATGCCCTGTTGCTTTACCATCAGGCCACTAGGACCAAAAAATGCTGCCAATACAGTACACAAGGCTTATGATATGAAACATCTGGGATTACAAATATGAAAGCTAAGACTATGAAAGCTAGAAAATACATACTGAACATACAGCCTTTTGCCTTCACATCTCAATTTGGAGAGAAATACACAGTCCCTCTCTTCAAAACATGTCATACACACTATGATACATGTCAGGTCAATCATTTGTGCTTTGAGGTTTATGTTTCCAGTAAACAGTTACAGTAGCTCTGCATCTACAGTGAAAGACATTGACAGCCACTCAACCGTTACTCATTCACATAAGTACATGCTGACGATTTGTTCACAAACTAATATTTGATTACAAGCACCATTCAGATGAAAGAACCGTTCTGTCTTTCATAACATCAGCCAGTCCTATTATAATATTAATTATGAAAACAGAATGAGGTTATGTAATAATTGTACTGCCAGTTCTGACTGACTACCAGAGGAAGCCCCAACTCTGAAGACTGATACAAACACATTGTGCAATAAATGATGATTATTAACATTAAAAATACTCACGGCATGCACAGTGACCCCAAAACAACTCAAGTCACACTTAAAATGCACAAATGTCATTGCATTAGATGCAAATCAAACCAGTAAGAATCTGAAAACAAATTAGTGTGATTAGATTCTTCAGGCAGATGTATATTTGATCTAATGTAATTACTGTTATACATTGTTTAGTGTGATTTGAGTGTCTAAATACAGTGATTTGGGATTCACTTCATATAAATCAAGACTTTAGACTTAAAACTAGAAAAAAAAAGACTAAAACTGAATTTGACAGTGAATCATGAGAATTATACATCACACTATGACATAAAACAACTCAGAAAAGCTCTAATTATTTCTTGTATTTATATGTTATGCTTCCTTTGCTTCTATTTTGTAGGAGGTCAGCTTGCTATGTCTTGTTTTTTGGGCCGCACCCATTTTCCTCCTCTTGGCTCCCTCCTCAGTTTTACTGTGCAAATCCCGTGTGAAGGTAAACAGCACACAGTGG
>NW_015542427.1:194221-198192 GCF_001515605.1 Sinocyclocheilus anshuiensis
CTCCTCAGACTCACACACACACACACACACACACACACACACACACACACACACACACACACACACACACAAACAGAGCTGGAACTCGGTGAACATCAACAACTGAACTCCCCTTGAATAACTCAAACCCGTGGACCACACACCACACCAACAAAATACTGGACCTTTTTGTTTAGATATGTTTTACAGCCACTTGTATAAGAGCATCTAAATGAGGCAGCTGGATGGAGTAACTGTGTTTTGTCCAGAGCTGGGAATCAGAGAGCCAATTCTACAATACTCCAGAAAGGGCTGATTTAGGGTTGCTAGAAAGTGTTTTAAAGGTGAAGAGGTGAAGAGCAGAGAGGAGGAATGGGCAGAGCGGCTCTTCTTCACAACACTCTTACATTTACGAAGACCTAAAAACACAAAAAGACAAAGAGAAAGGTTATTGGAGTCAACCAATATACCAGCTTCAGATAGTTGCTTTCTGTTGCTATTTAGAGTGTTCTACGATTAATTTTGTATATCACTTCTTTATTTTATTTTATTTTATTTTGAGATTACAGTTTGAATGTTTCAAAAATCTGGGGTCAATATGGTTAAAAAAAATTATACTTTTATTCAGCAAGGATACATTAAATTGATCAAAGGTGACCATAAACATATTACAAAATATTATAATTTTTCAAATAAATGGTGTTCTTTTGAACTCATTCACAAATAATCCTAAATGTTTCATAATAAATAAATAAATATTCATAGTTTCCGCAAAAATCTTCAGCAGCACAACTGTTTTCAACATTGATATCAGTGTAGTAATGGCTGCTGAAAATTTAGCTTTTCATCACAGGAATAAATTATATATTTTTAATATATTCAATTAAAAGACAGGTATTTTAAATATTAATAATATTTCACAATATTACTGTTTTACTGTACTGGTCTTACAAACCTCGAACCTTCGCACAGTAGTGTATCAACATTTTTTTATTTTATGTAATAATTACAAAACATTTTCATGGATAAATCATTATTTGTTAAATGTGTAATAAAATTTAGCACCATTACATTAAGTGGAAAGTTTTCATTTATATTTTTGACTGTCATATTAACTAACTAGCTTACTGGCCTCTTTTCCCACCTTAAATATTGGTAGTGGGAAAATCCACTTTCAGTCAACCTCTAATTACACTATTAAAAGTTAAACTTACTTGTGAACACACACACACACACACACACACACACACACACACACACACACACACACACACACACACACACACACAAACACCTGCTGGGTGATTTATTAATCTCCCTGTGATCGTGAGATGGTTGTGTGTCTAGAGACAGGACAAGTACTTTGCTCATTTGCAACTAGTCTGATTAAACTGTCATAAAGTTTAATAAAAATATAATGAGGCAAATATAATGTGTTTAGCACCTCCATGTGCACATATTGAAAAGGCTTCTTCTGCACACATTCATTACGGAGTCTGCATAATTGAAGGCTTATTGAAATGAGGCCAGGACCGGTCTCAGAGGAACCACTCCACTGATCCATATTCCCCACATCAAAACCAAGATAATACTCATACTGTAAGATCGAGGGTATATAGCAGCAGGTAGTAGGAGATCAAGACCCTTTCAGTTATAAAATCATTTACACAGGGATTTATAGTTCCCCTCTACAAGAGATGTCACTCTGTCAGAACTTTCTTCTCTGGAGTAAAACACAAATAGGTCTATAATACCTTGGGCATTCACATTAATATCAGTGGCAGTTGCTCAAATGGCCTCCTGGAAGCATGTGACCTGTGTGCTGCCGTCTCTGCTTGAGGGCTCTTGACGGTTCTGAGGTAATTTCAGCCAATCACCAGAGCCATAACTGTCATGTGACTAATCACTCTGGAGCCGCAGGAAAATTACATCCTGACAACATTGACTGGTTGATAAATCCACAGGAACACACACTCACACAATCCCAAAGACTTCAGTAGTGACTGAGAAGTCAGCAAAAAAAAAAGTCTTTCCCAGAATGGTGGAGCTATATGTATAATGCCTAAGAGAAACATAAAACTATGCTAAAATATTTATTTGTTTTGTTTTCCATTTACTGTTGTATGGCTGGTTGTCTGTCTACATTCTCTATGTTTAAAAAAAAAAATAAATAATAAAAATAAAAATTACTAAATAATTATGATTAATCTCACAATTTCCAACCAGTCTTTAGAAAGGATAATGAAACAGTAATTATGTAAATTAATCTTGTTTTATATTATTACTTTTTTTTCTAGATGTTTACATAGACATCCTAGCATCCTTGTGTTTATTTTTCCCTATATATTTCCTAAACTTTTTTTTTTCTTCCTTTTTGTCAAAGTAAATATTTCAATAATTTAACATTTGTATGTTCACAGTTCTCTGATATCGGCTGATGGTCAGATGACATGCAAGTAAACAGTCTTTTATTTTTATTTTTATTGTGATTATTCTGTCATATACTACGATTGCTATTTAAACTGCTATTTAATTTCATATAAAATGTCTACGGATGAAACACCCAGACACAAAGAACAAAGACTCGACTGCTAAGGGAAACTTCAAGTTACAGTAGTCAAATTAAATATTGAATTACATTTTTCACTTTCAAACCCTTGAGCTTTTAACATCAAACTCTAACAGACCATTTTAACAGACCACTGGTGAAATGCTGTAGTTTATTATTGCAATGTGAATGTGAATGTAAATAAAGTGAACCTAGCACACACCGCATTCCCAAATTCACATTAAACACATTAAAATGAATGCAGTGCTTAATTAACGCAATTATTAGCTTTTCATCAAATCATAAAGCTCTGGTTGGGAAACCCTGAATTATATGATTCATAATGATTCATGGGATGAGTAATTCATTCCTGTCTATAATGTTGTAATGTTATGATCCATCTTGGAGCTAGCTGGTTTGGTTTAAGGCTTTAAAAAAATATTTGTAATATATTTGATCTTCTGTGATAATGTTCAAAGTAATAAGAGAACATGCAGTCTCAAATGAAAACAGACCACTAATGTATTATTGAAACTAAATCACAAATATGAGTTATTCTGAACAAAACTTTCTAGCATGCTGAATACATACACATGTATAGACACATTTATACGTCAATAACGCCTGCTCAGTTTTCAGTAGTCTGGCTCATCCAGCTGCAGAAAGCAAGGCAGACTTATTCTCAAGAAGATGCTAATAGTCTAGTTGACACATAACTAAAGTTGGCCAAACTTTGTGCCGCTTCCCGGTGCCAGCCTTTAAAACGAGATCTGACCTTAACAATAAAAGTGCTGGCGTAGTTCTCGTGTTAAAATGAAATTAAACCGGAAGCATATCAACAGACTGGCACTTTTCCATGTTAAACTAGAGAGCTTAAACAAATAGACCACATGTCTATTTAACAATAACAATACAAAAATATCCTAGTTGATATAAAAGCTCCTTTACTATTCAATTGAGCTTCCCACAGTTTGACTAATCCCTCACTGGACGAGATCAGAATGCTTAATGAATGGACTAATTAAGAACTTACACTAATTAAAAGAAAACATAATTAATGCTTCAGATAAGGGGCAAGCATGGACATGTGTAAGAGGATCTATTTGACTTAACTCGCACACACAGAGTGTATTTAATTGGATTCACATTCACACACATTTTACTTTTAAATGGGGACATACCATAGACATCTAAATTGTTTTTATTACAGCTGTAAATTTAACCTATAAATTAAAAACTCTCAATAATTACTATAATTTATAATACTTATATTTTACATTATTTAAGACAATTTTCAAACTGATGACATCTTTAAATGTCCTCAGTAGGAGGTTTTGTCAGATTTTGCATGCATGTGGTACATATTTGTTCATACACACACACACACACACACACACACACACACACACACACACACACACACACACACACGCTCACACACACA
>NW_015542427.1:198291-208652 GCF_001515605.1 Sinocyclocheilus anshuiensis
ACCCACACACACACACACACACACACACACACACACACACACACACACACACAGGTACTTACTGATGCACTGGCTTTAACAGAAGATGAGATGGTTTCTCATTGACATGGTAGAGTGGGAATGGGTCAAATCCACCAATAAAATCAACTGAAAACCAAACAAAAAATGAAATTAAAGAATGAAAGAAATGAAACAGGATAATGAGCCATGAAGAGAACAAATGAAACATGAAATGATAATCACTAGATGTAAAAACCACTAACAGACATAATGCATGACAGAAATATGAATAATGTGAACACTGGAATATCGACTATGACACTTTACATTACACAAATCCGACATAATTATTAACAATGAACAGTGTCTACACGTGAGATGTGATATAATATAGCACATAGACAAATTCCTCTCAGTTTGACTGAAGTTCAAGTACATGAACAAGTTTTTTTCTCTGTACGAAGGTCTATTCGATTTTATTTTACTCTCTCTGTGTCTCACACACACACACACACACACACACACACACACACACACACACACGCACGCACACCCACGCACGCACACACACACACACACACATGTTGTGTTTCCATGTTTTATGGGGACATTCCATAGGCGTAATGGTTTTTATTTTTGAATAAATTTTGAAATATGCATCAACCCATTGCACTATGAAGTTTGTGAGTTAAAATCTGTGTAAATCAATATTAAATATGTGTTCCGAGTTTGTTACACCACAGAAAAAATGTGTTATTAACCACCCAGCCAAATTTGAATGATAAAAAAACGTCTAGTAAATAAAATAAAATACCAAAATCTTGAATAAAAGCAGCATTCTGTAAATAAGTAAATAAGCAGTAAAAATCCTGATCACAAAAATGGTGAAAAACTCCACAATTCAGTGCTACATAGTTCAGTCTTTGTAATATGTTTTCAGCAATTAATTTCTAACATGTATAATGTGTTTAGAAACAATTATCTGAATTGCCTACACAGACTGTAAAGAGATAGTTTACTCATAAATTACAATTGTCATCTTTTATTCACCTTTATTCATTCTGATCTCATATCACTTACTTACTTTCTACTTTTTGTGAACACAAATGAGCATTCTTGTCCATACAAAGAAATTTATATTAAAAAATGAAGGTAAGGTTTAGTAAGATGCTAATAAGATTACTCAGTTATCAAAGGCACTTGGAGCACATAGTTTAGTGTATACTTGCACAGCAAGTGAATTGGGATATGCTGCAAGTAAACTTTTAGCTGTGGAAGCACAAACAAACCTTTCAGTCAATCCATAAAACCGCATCAGACGGCAATCTCAGGAGCAATTTCACCTCCATGTTTACACACATTAAACATACAGCAGGCCTGAAAATAGCAGGGCTGGTTTGTTTATCACAAACGACAGGCTTCGAGCTCATAATGTGTCATTAGCGTTTGCAGGATCCGTGGAGCAGTGCTGCTATGTGTGGAATGCTGGGAAGGCAGAATAATTGGACAACTTCACACAAACTTAATCAAATCATCACTTACCCTCATGTCATTCCAACCCCATAAGACTTTGGTTAATCTCCGAAACACAAATTAAGATGTATATTTTTTTATGAATCCTGAGAGGTTTCTGTCCCAAGTCCAGGTAACCAAAACTCAGAAGATCCAAAAAGGTCATAAATATGTCATAATTAAAATCCATGTCTTGTGAAGAGACACAATCATTTATGATGAACAGAATTAATTTAGTCTTATTTACATCTAAACCATGACTGACACGCATGCACACAGTGAATCACATATGTGACCCTGGAGCACAAAAGCAGTCTTAAATCGCTGGGGTATATTTGTAGCAGTATCCAAAAATACATTGTATGGGTCAAAATTATAGATTTTTCTTATTAGAATATTAAGTAAAGATCATGTTCCATGAAGATATTTTGTAAATTTCCTGCTGTAAATATATAAAAACTTAATTTTTCATTAGTAATATGCATTGCTAAGAATTAGTATTTAGATAGAATTAAATTAAGCTATGAACATAATGTCAATGTCATCACGGCTCATTGTTACAGAAGAGAAAATGTCAGTAAAGAGTGATGTATTTTTTTTAAACTTAAAAGTCAAATTGCAAATTCATTATTGTACTGTCAGCGCATACATTCTAGCAGCTGGGGATAATTGTGTGATATGATTAACTAGGCCTATATTGACTAAAAGACTTATTTTCATGTGCAGACCGTTTCTATGGAGGAGAATGTGCAATATAGACAAATGAATCTGAAGCGAGAGGAGGTGGAGAACTGTAGTACAACTGTTCAGAAGAAGTTACCCACTAGAGCGCAATTCATTTTCAAAAAGAGAGGCGGGTGGAAAGAATAGCAGTCACAATGTTGTGAAAATGCCTCAGCTGAGTGAGAGAAGTTGAGTGCATGTCTCAATGTAAGCAGATCTGAGAGCCCCAGAGAACGCTCTCGCCATATTCAGCTGCCAATATTGTCTAGGAATATTAAATATTTTCATGTTATGTTATGGTCAATAATTGCTAAATGATAAATGTATACTATTTAAACTAGTTTGCATAAAGAGTACTACATTTGAATTTAGGCATCACAAGATTATAATGTACGACTATGAAAATTTTAAATTATGTGCTTAAGATTACATTAAAGATTAACAAACTGGGTGGGGAAAAAAAACAGTAGATGAGCCAATATCGACCAATAAATAAAAAATATGCAATGCCATTCAAAAATGTGGGAGCAGTAAGATAATGTTTTAGAAAGAAGTATTTTATGAAAAAAAAAATAAAAACATAATATATATATATATATCAAAAAAATAAAAAATAATAAAATAAATAATAAAAAAAATACATACAGCAAAAACTGAAATATTGTGAAATATTATTACAAACTGCTTTCTATTTGAATATATTTTAAAATGTAATTAAGTCTTGTGATGCTAATATTTTCAGCATCATTACTCCAGTCTTCAGTGTCACATGATCCTTCAGAAATCATTCTAATATAGTATATCAGCCAATATTATATAAAAATAGAATTTTGGTCAATAACCGATATAGTACTGAAATATTCACCAATAAACAGAACCTAGTGAACAAACTATAATACGTCCATCCCTCACGGCCGTTTTTCATTCACATTAAATTAAATATGGCATCTACTCTCTGACTTAGGTCCACTGAAAAATATTTTTTTAGGTTAGGGTTAGTCTGAGGTAATTTGAATCATCTTTATATAAGAACAACAGACGTCTATAGTATATAGCATAGTGTATAACAGGAGTCTAAACTGTCAGCTTGGCATTGCATCACAGGTAGAGATCACATAGAGCTCATGCAATAAAACGACTCGAGCTCACATTAAAAATTCTCTGACTTTATACAGTGTGTGTGTGTGTGTATGTGTGTCTGTCTCTCTGATACCCCTGTCTCTCTCCTCTGCTTTTACCTGTCTCTCCCTGCATAGTGTAAGTCACATACATTTGGGAAGTGCTCAAGCTAACATTCAGCTCTACACTATTTTGACCCACTTTCATAAAAGCAGCTCTTTTTTTTTCAGTCTGCATAGGAATCTGCTCAGCACTGATAACCAACCAGACACTCGAGGTCCCACACACATTCTCTCTCTCTCCCGTTCCAGCTCTGATGTGAAGCCAGGTTTGCATTTCTTTTAGTAAAGACAGGTCTGAAAGAGAATCCGGGCTTAGATCAGTACTCAAGAGCCCACACATCCCTAGAGCTGGTGGTTTGGCCGGTCTGTCTAATATTTCAACATTAAAGTATGTATTTTTCTGTAAATGTGAGATACTTAATTCATTTGCCACTATAGGTAATTTAACTAGAAAAATGACAAAGTGCAGTAAACGGTAAAAATATTTGCACTACAAACCAGTGTTTAGGATTACGATAATACATTAAATATAAAAAAATACCAGTCTGCAAAATCAAGCAGCATAACAAACTGTTTTTGTACAGCTATAATTTGGAACCTTGTACATTCAAGTTAAAAATGGCTGCATTCACACTTATGTTAAAAATAAGGTGGATAAAGCAACTGCTGGATGAATCTCTCTCATATGAAGGTGGACAAATCTACTGTTATGCTAAGTACTGAAAAAGTAGCTAAATTTCCAAATTTCCATTAGCACAACTATGATTTGCTACTTGCTATCGCTAATCAGTTGAAGGGTGCTGTCATTCTAGAAAGCATTTAATTGGACAAAAATTTTAAACCGTGTCTGTATATATCTTCAGTTCTGAAGAGAAAGATTGTAATTTTTCAAATGCTTCAGTGTGCTAAAAGTTTATTTTGCGAACTTTTAGAAGTGAACTAGCACACAGATGTCCTTACTAACAGGTACTAACAGGCATGAAAGCCACCAAACGGACATTTTGATTTCATGCACTCTTTAAATCTCCTGGGCTATAAAGCAACCTCGAAGTAATAAAACTTTCCTCGGCGTACTTATAATCACTTTGATGTTGGTAAATTTGTACAGAGCATACATATAGAACTGAGCACATGTACACTATAAAATACACCTGAGCACACGTACACTATAAAATACAAACAGACAGAGCACCTGTTCTCCGTGACTGATGACGCTCAATGGTCATCAGAAAACAAAAGTAAACAAGAATACAAAGTAAAGGATAAAAGATAAAAGCTGACCAATTCTCTGCAATCTAATCCTTCCTATCCATGAGGTACAGTCCACCAGGGAACGTTCAGAGGTGGTAAATGAAAGAACAGTATTCCCTACTTTTTTGAAAGAGGGGCAAACATTAGCAGTC
This sequence comes from Sinocyclocheilus anshuiensis, assembly GCF_001515605.1. Lineage (NCBI taxonomy): Eukaryota > Metazoa > Chordata > Actinopteri > Cypriniformes > Cyprinidae > Sinocyclocheilus > Sinocyclocheilus anshuiensis. The sequence goes on from NW_015542427.1 coordinate 203,111, forward strand.
AGCAGAGGGATTCTATGTTTGACCCATACAAACATGGTAGTGGCTTATCTCATCCCCTGGGCTTCACTCTGGTCCTCTCCCACTTAGTGAGGCTGTTAAAGCCTATTTTGCTGGGAGCAAATAATTGCTGTGTATATGCACCGTGAACAATATTTTTAAACTGAAGTGAATTCCTACAGACCTATGAAAATAATATTAATAATAAACTTTATTTTCTATAACGCCTTTAAAAAGTAGCATCTCAAAGCGCTTCATAAAAATAAGATTACATAAAACATACAATTATACAAAAAATGCATTAAAGGGGTCATATGATGCGATTTCAAATTTTCCTTTCTCTTTGGAGTGTTACAAGCTGTTCGTGCATAGATAAGATCCCTAAAGTTGCAAAGACTAAGCTCAAACCCAAAGAGATATTCTTAATAAAAGTTAAGACTTGTCCACGCCCTTGTTCTAAAACGGCTCGTTCTAACACGCCCCCACATATCTACGTCACTGTGTGGGAATATTTGCATAACACCGCCCAAATGTATACGCAAAGAAAGAAGGCGTAACTTTTATTCTCGCTGTAGTATTGTTGCCGCAGCCGCCATGTCGTGGAGACGCTGTGTGTTTCGTTGTGAAAACTACTTTGTTTGGTCTTCCAAAAGAGGACACGACTAGAAATCAGTGGTTAAGTTGTATTTACAACACTGTTCCAGAACAGTTCAACCCAAATATTCAGATGTGTGCAGCGCATTTTACGGAGGACGAGGACTGTTTCCTGGGAGAGTAACCTACAATGCCGGTGTTCCGGTGAATTAAATTCCCCTGTTTCCCCTTCGGCGCGCATGCTGATCACAGTCTATGATGCTGACAAATAATGCTGACTCACAGCCTGTAAGTACAGTAAGCGGAACAATTAAAAGGCCAGCTACCGAGGAGCGGAGATCATGCGCTGGTGTGTAGGGGGTTAAAACCTCAGAGAGATAATGGGGAGCCAAACCATGCAAAGCCTTATGAGAATTTTAAAATCGACACGAAATCTGACAGGGAGCCAAATCTGACGTGATCCCTTTTTGTGATTGCTGAATTTTGAACCAGCTGTAATTTATTTAGGGCAGCTTTTGAAACAACGGCCAGCAAAACATTGCATTAATCAATGCGAGAAAATACAAAGATGTTGATTAACTTTTCAGCCACTGGGAATGACAACATAAAACGCAATCTGGCAATATTTCTAAGATGAAAAAATTATGTCTTGACAGTGTTCTAAAAATGGGGAACAAATGTTAAATGAGCATCAGTTCACAGAAAACATCTTCTGATGCACGACCTTGGACACATCATCAGTGTTGTTTCCAGGAGTCACTGGGTGTTTCGGGTCTTACAACAGACACCCTTGTCCTGGCGACCCGACCGAGGCTGATCAGACCAGATCAGGCCTGTGTCCAAGTGAAATTCTACTGCCCCCACTGCTCTCCCCTCTTCAACCAGAGCCATCTGGAAGCTTTTTCTGCTGCCTCCACGTTGTTACCTATGGCTCTTCTTCGGTTAACACCTATTATGCCCAACGTACCGTAGGCCTTGCTCAGGGAGTGACTGGCAAACCCCCTGCTGCCCACCTCTACTGGCATACACCTGGTCCTCCATCCGTTCCTCCGACAATCCTCCACCAGTTCTTGGTATTTCTCCCTCTTTCTCTCTTGAGCCTCCTCCATTCTCTCCTCCCAGGGCACTGTCAGCTCCAACAAGATCAGTTGTTTTGTGGCCTCAGAGACCAAGATGATGTCAGGTCTCAATTTGGACTGGGTGATGTATGTTGGAATTTTCAGCTGCCTTTCCAGGTCAACTGTCATTACCCAGTCCCGGGCTGTGGAGAGCAAACCTCCTGAGCAGTTTTTCAATGCTTTCTCTGGCTTTTGTCCTTCCCTGATGAAGTGAATAGCCTTGGCTGCAACTTGGGTGTGTCGGCTGTCCTTGATCCCCTTACTGATTGCCTCAGCGATGGATTTGAGGACCTGGTCATGCCTCCATCGATACTGGCCCTAACCCAGCGCCTTGGAGCAGCTGCTCAAGATGTGTTCTAATGTCCCTACTTTGGAACAAAGGGGGCATGCAGGTGTTTCTATTTTGCCCCATGTGCACAGGTTGAATGGACATGGGAGGACATCATAGACCCCCTGAATCAAGAACTTGATTCTCTGGTGTTGGTTTTCCCATATAGCCCGATGTTACTTAGGCTACGCGGTAGGCCCAGCCATCTACGTAGATAGCTGCTCACCTTTTGCTCAAAACCCTCTACCACAGTCATGGGGACCTCATAGATAAGCAGAGGCCAGAGGATTCTTGGGAGGATTCCATGCTGGTACACCCAGGCCTTGAATCTTCCAGGGAGCCCAGACTTATCAACTGTTCTCAACCATCCCTCCAGGTCAGCACCGGCTGCCTTGATGGAGTCTCTGTCACTCAGTATACAGTTGAAGACCTTCCCAACTCTCAGTGACTGACGGGATCTGGTATTCTCCCAGCCTGAAGCGGAATCTGTCCCCTTTTTTAGAACCAAGGACCTGGACTTTGCAGGTTTGAAGCTCATGCGTGCCCATGTCATGAGTCTCTCCAGCCCCTGAAGAATCCACCTGGCACCTGGTACCACCGTTGCTGTCACTGTGAGGTCGTCCATGAAGGCTCTTATGGGCGGTTGCCTTACTCCGGACTTACTGAGGGGACCTCTGCACTCTGTTTCAGCTGCCTTGACCAGCATATTCATCGCCAGCGCAAATAGGGTCACTGAGATGGTGCAGCCAGTGATTATCCCCACCTCCAGCTGGTGCCAGTCAGATGTTAGCTGGCCAGTAGTGACTCTCAAGCTGAACTTGCTGTAATAGTCCAGGATGAGATCTTTCACCTTCTGCGGTACATGGTGTTTCTCCAGTGCGACCTTCACCAGCATGTGGGGTATTGAGCCATAGGCATTGGTGAGGTCCAGCCACAGTACTGCCAGGTCCCCTCTACCTTCTCTCGCTTCCCTAATGAGCTGGGTTACCATGCCCGTGTGTTCCAGACAACCTGGAACTCCTGGTATACCTCTCTTTTGCACAGACGTGTCGATGTACTTATTGCTCAACAGGAAGTTGGAGAGCCTCTTAGCCACGATGCTAAAGAAGATTTTGCTCTCCACACTGAGCAAGGAGATAACCCGAAACTGGTCGATATTCTCAGACTTCTCCTCTTTTGGTATACACACTCCCTCAGCATACCTCCATGGCTGGGCGATCTTCCCTCTCCTCCAGATCGCCTTCAGGACCCTCCAAAGCCGATGTAGTAGCTTTGGTCAGTTCTTATACACCTTGTAGGGCACTCCACTTGGGCCTCGTGCTGAGCTCGATCTTGCTCTCCTCACCACTTCCTCCACTTCCTTTAGGCGGGGCTCCTTCAGGTAGAAGTCTGATGAAGGCTCTGGTGGTGTTATCAGCGCATCACATGGACCCAGCGGTTGTTCTCTAATGGGGTCACTATAAGTGGCCTTGAGGTGGCCATGAGGTGGCCACATATAGCATCCTTGGAGCAGGTGAGGCGGCCAGCCCTCTTTTGGCCAAGGAGCTGCTTCTCTGCAGGCTCTCTCCTTCCGCCTCATTCTGTGGAACTCTGCCCTCCGTAAGGTCAAGAGTTGTTTCCTTAGGATTGCTCTCAGGTCCGCTAGGCCGGCTCTCTCGACTTCCCCCGCTGACTTGTATTGCCTCTTTAGCAGCCTGAGTTCTTCCCTGAGGCACTGGATTTTCCTTGCTCTGTGGCTTGGAGCATATGCCGATGGAGCAGGCTTGGATGCCTCAGTTCCAAATCGCTCAGCTGCAATGTTCACTATGAGGGTGGTCATTGTTCTCAATCGGTGGTCCACATCCCCCTTAGCTGTTACTTCCAGGACCTGGCTTACATCTTCATCAAATTGTTGCCACTCAGCTCTTTTAGAAGATTTGGGCCACTGAATCCTCGGCTGGACCAAAGGGGCACAGCCAGTTGTTATGACTGCAGCTTGCCGGCGTTGGAGGCCCTGTGGGTTGTCGAGTGATGCTGTTTCTTGGGTTATGGTGGCAAGTGAGCTGCTGGCAGCCGGTGTTGGCGACACTAGGAGGCTCTGGGCACTGTGGGTTGCCTCCGGGCCTAGCTCCTCCTGCGTCTTACCAGAAGTCGCTTCTGTGCGTTGTGTCGTCGATTCCGCTGTCAAGCATCTCATTCTGCCTTGATGGATTTTTAAACCCCTTTCATTCTTACAGGTATTTTCAAATATCACCCGATTTTTTTTTTTATTTCGTTTGAAATTCCAGATATTTTGTAGAAGAAAATATTTTGTACAATGTTACCACACCATTTTGGTTACCCTTGATTTCTACTGTATGGACAAAAATTTCTTGAATTTCTCAAATGATCTCCTGAGAAGAAAGAACTTTAATATTTTTGATGTTTTAAATAAATTTGATATTTATGTTTAATCAGGCTCTTATTGAATTAACATTTTACTTCAATTAAAATTAATTAAACTAAACATTTAAAGAGAAAGGCGCTATTAAAGCTATTCTGTTAAATTATCCTTTACCCTAATAAAATTTACTATAGTTCTTGCATATAATCCAAAGTTTAACAGACTAGTATTAGTAAAACCATGGTCCTCATTACCATGGTTATATGATTATTAAGATAAAAAATAAGTAATAATAAACTATGGAATCTGTATAAAAAAAAATGTATAAACTACAAAATCAACTTCTATAAAAGTAAAATATTCTCAATATTTAATATAAGTAATAACAGTAACATTTATAATAGGGTAGCACCGCTTCACACTTTTGGAGTATTTGCTTTTTTCATTTTCGCATGAGCTGTAATTTAAAAACAGCACCTAATATGTGGGAGGTCTCCCTCGCTTCAGCGATTGGCCCACTACTTGACCATCCCACCGGGAATGTCCCAGTGCTCCCAATGGCCAGAATATGCCTGGATGCAAACATCAAAATAAATTAGTTTGCGAATCATGCACTATGGTAAAAGTGTTTCGAGGTCATAAAATAGTTCTGTGCAAGGAACCATGTTAAAATAAATCTTTATTAATCAATAAAGCCCCTGTAATCATAATTTGTGTGAAAAGGAATAAAAGTTGTTGGTGTTTTACTAGTGTTAATTTTTAGCTGGAAACTGCAGTGAACCCATGTATAGGTATGTCTTTGGAGTTTTGCAAAAATATAAGTAGAGACATGTTTTTCCTACGAGTCTTCGTTGCAAACATGTGCTTACAAATCTAAATTCTATTTCATATTCTTCAGCATGGATAATTCATGCGGTTTAGATATATTCTCACAAAACAAAGCTAGAAAGACACAGAGCCATCAAATCCTGAATGTTTATGTTAGACTACAATCAGACAGACATATTTCTTCAATAAAACTGATAATGTCTCTTTTGGACACATAAACGGGAAAGAATGAGTTGTTAGTACAGACTTGCATTTTTCTATTATCACACACACACACACACACACACACACACACACACACACACACACACACAC
>NW_015542427.1:209890-216349 GCF_001515605.1 Sinocyclocheilus anshuiensis
ACACACACACACACACACACACACACACACACACACACACACACACACTTTTTGACCTGAGCAGACAGATGTCAGCCATCCACACCAACTACTGCCAACCAGACAGATGGGCGGGCACGATAGGATATAAGAGAAGATACTCACAGCTGTCCTCCTCCTCTGTGATGACACTGATGACGTAGCAGGCGTAGATGAAACCCAGCAGCTGAGGAGACAAACACAAACACATCAGTGTATCGACAGAGACAGACAGCACAACGAGCACAAAAGACAGACAGAGAGACATCAGACCGTTTCAGATCTTCTGAACCATTTTTTCTCCTTTACTTTCGACTTGAACAACTTATGACAATACATCATTATTCTGTAGCTAGATTTTTATATTTCTGTGTTTGCCTGTGTAAAAATATCCTCTGTGATTCTAGGGTGTTGTGGGTGGTTGCCAGGGTGTTGCCATGCAGTTGCTATGGTGTTCAGAGTGCTTATCACATTGGTATTTCATTTACTTCATGTTTTGGGTGGTTGCTTGGCCATTATTGGGTTGCTAGGGTGTTTCTATGCAGTTGGTAGGCATTCAGAGTCGTCTTATTGGTTACTAGGGTATTTTGAGAAATTGCTAAGGCGTTGCTCTGTCGTTGCTAAGAGTCAATTTCAGCATTCTTTAATTTGGTTGCTAAGGTATTCTGAGTGATTGCTAAAGCATTGCTATGTGGTTGCTAGGTGTCATGAATGTTTTTAACATGCTTTAATATGGTTGCTAGGGTGTTCTGAGTAATTGCTATGGCATTGTTATGCAGTTGCTAGGTGTTCTGGGTGTTTTTCGTGTGCTGCATTATGGAGTTGCTAGGTGTTCTGAGTGATTGCTAGAGTGTTGATATAGAGTTGCTAGGTGTTCTGAGTGATTTCAAGAGTGTTGCTCTAGAGTTGCTAGGTGTTCTGAGTGATTTCAAGAGTGTTGCTGATTTCTAGAGTGTTGCTATAGAGTTGCTAGGTGTTCTGAGTGATTGCTAGGGCGTTCCTATAGAATTGCTAGGTCTTCTGAGTGATTTCTAGAGTGTTGCTATAGAGTTGCTAAGTGTTCTGAGTGATTGCTAGGGCGTTCCTATAGAATTGCTAGGTGTTCTGAGTGATTTCTAGAGTGTTGCTCTAGAGTTGCTGGGTGTTCTGAGTCATTGCTGGGGCGTTCCTATAGAGTTGCTAGGTGTTCTGAGTGATTTCTAGAGTGTTGCTATAGAGTTGCTAGGTGTTCTGAGTGATTGCTAGGGCGTTCCTATGGTTGCTAGGTGCTCTGAGTGATTTCTAGAGTGTTGTTCTAGAGTTGCTGGGTGTTCTGAGTGATTGCTAGGGTGTTCCTATAGAGTTGCTAGGTGTTCTGAGTGATTTCTAGAGTGTTGGTATAGAGTTGCTGGGTGTTCTGAGTGATTGCTACAGTGTTGCTATAGAGTTGCTAGGTGTTCTGAGTGATTTCTAGAGTGTTGCTCTAGAGTTGCTGGGTGTTCTGAGTGATTGCTACAGTGTTGCTATAGAGTTGCTAGGTGTTCTGAGTGATTTCTAGAGTGTTGCTCTAGAGTTGCTGGGTGTTCTGAGTGATTGCTATCTAGAGTGTTGCTATAGAGTTGCTAAGTGTTCTGAGTGATTGCTAGGGCGTTCCTATAGAATTGCTAGGTGTTCTGAGTGATTTCTAGAGTGTTGCTATAGAGTTGCTGGGTTTTCTGAGTGATTGCTACAGTGTTGCTATAGAGTTGCTAGGTGTTCTGAGTCATTTCTAGAGTGTTGCTCTAGAGTTGCTGGGTGTTTTGAGTGATTGCTAGAGTGTTGCTATAGAGTTGCTAGGTGTTCTGAATGATTTCTAGAGTGTTGCCATAGAGTTTCTAGGTGTTCTGAGTGATTTCTAGAGTGCTGCTCTAGAGTTGCTAGGTGTTCTGAGTGATTTCTAGAGTGTTGCTCTAGAGTTGCTGGGTGTTCTGAGTGATTGCTACAGTGTTACTATAGGGTTGCTAGGTGCTCTGAGTGATTTCTAGAGTGTTGTTCTAGAGTTGCTGGGTGTTCTGAGTGATTGCTAGGGTGTTCCTATAGAGTTGCTAGGTGTTCTGAGTGATTTCAAGAGTGTTGCTCTAGAGTTGCTAGGTGTTCTGAGTGATTTCAAGAGTGTTGCTCTAGAGTTGCTAGGTGTTCTGAGTGATTTCAAGAGTGTTGCTCTAGAGTTGCTAGGTGTTCTGAGTGATTTCAAGAGTGTTGCTCTAGAGTTGCTAGGTGTTCTGAGTGATTTCAAGAGTGTTGCTCTAGAGTTGCTAGGTGTTCTGAGTGATTTCAAGAGTGTTGCTCTAGAGTTGCTAGGTGTTCTGAGTGATTTCAAGAGTGTTGCTCTAGAGTTGCTGGGTGTTCTGAGTGATTGCTACAGTGTTGCTATAGAGTTGCTAGGTGTTCTGAGTGATTTCTAGAGTGTTGCTCTAGAGTTGCTAGGTGTTCTGAGTGATTGCTAGGGTTTTAATATAGAGTTGCTATCTGTTCTGACTGATTTCTAAAGTGTTGCTCTAGAGTTGCTGGGTGTTCTGAGTGATTTCTAGAGTATTGCTCTAGAGTTGCTGGGTGTTCTGAGTGATTTCTAGAGTGTTGCTCTAGAGTTGCTGGGTGTTCTGAGGGATTGCTAGGGTGTTGCTCTGGAGCTGTTAGGTATTGAGAGTGATTGTTAGGGTGTTGCTATGGAGTTGCTAGGTATTCTGAGTGTTTTTTTAACATGTTGTTATAAGGTTGCTATGACACTCCTAGGTGGATGTAGGGTTTAGTGAGTGGTGAGTGGTCACTAGGGTGTTGTTATGCAGTTGTTAGGTGTTCTGGATGTCGTTTAGTGCACTGCTTTATGGTTTCTAGGGTATTTCGAGTAATTACTAGGGTGTTGCTTACTGGCCCGTTTCCAAAGAGCCAAACCCTATGAAGGACAGATAATGTTTCCACATGTTTACATGAGGTAAGAATCACAGGTTTGATCACTTGTAATAACACCTCTCCTCAAATTGCTTGTGATGTTCTTTATTTGTCATTTTTCAATAAAAGCATCCACTAAATGAATAAATGTAAATGCAAATGTAAATAATTTGAGGTATCATTCATGTGTGGGATTAGCTACTCGCCAAAGTTTAATACTCAGCATTAGGGGTTTGTTGAAATCCCTAACCATAAGTGTGTGCAGCAGGAATGGCAGGCACATCTAATATACCATTCATTATGAGAAACACATGGCCGATAATACATTACTCAAAGAGACATTAGAGAGAGTTTTACAAAGTCCTGTGCCAAGTGAACAGGGGACAGATATATGTGTGCGTGTGTGTGTGTGTGTGTGTGTGTGTGTAGATGACGGGCATATTGATGGGTATGGCAGTGCCACAGAGACAGATGGCACAGCACTGCATGAAAACACACACAGGGCAAACTCAAGTCCCAGAGAGTGGCACTATTCCAAACCAATTAATCTGTCATTGGGCAAACTTCCCGCCGTACACCTACCCTGAAGAAAAAAAAATGAATGCAGTGTGTTTGCATATGAACGAGAGAGAGAGAGAGAGAGAGAGAGAGAGAGAGAGAGAAACAGATACTGACAAAAACTTAAATGCCTAAATGAGAGTCTATGAGGCCCGTGAGAGGCTGTGATAGTGTGGGTATGGGCTGAATGGCTGAATGCCACAGCGCAGGTGAGACACATATCTGCTGTGCAGGGCAAAGTGGTTCAGACCTCCAATCAGCTTCTATTACACTGAAGGAGTTGTGAAATACCAACTGCATCAGAGGAAATGTCAACAACCAGACTGCCGACTGCAGGGGAGAGCTGGCTTGATTACTATGTTGTATTAACCTTGAATCTGTTGCTCCAGTTTGCTGTGTGTGTGCTGAAGTTTGTGGAGGTCATTTTAAGCCATTCAACTTTGACCTCAATAGACTTATAAAACCACGTTATCTTTGGCATCACAACGTTTACAGTAGATAAATGTTAATTTAATATTTTATGTTTTAAAAGAATTATTCTTACCAAATGCTGTATTTATTTGATCAAAAAAGTCAAAAAGAAATTTTACTATAATTTAAAATAAGTGTTTTAAATTTGAATATTTTTCTAAATAATTTATTCCTGTGATGCAAAGCTGAATTTTCAGCATCATTACTCCAGTCTTCAGTGTCACATGATCATTCAGAAATCATTCTAATATGCTGATTTAGTGCTCAAGAAACATTTCTTATTATCATCAACATTGTAAACAGTTTTGCTGCTTAATATTTTTGTGGAAGCAATGATATATTTTTTCAGGATTCGATAACACTTTATCTTAAGGTGTCATTGTTACACATGTTACATGTACTTACTATTATAATAACCATTAATTATGCATAATTAATGGTTATTATAATAGTAAGTACATGTAGTTAATTAATATTACTCCGTACTTATAAGTATAATTACACTGTAACAGTGTAACCCAGGATTCTTTAAAGAATATAAAGTTTAAAAGAACAGCATTTATTTGAAATAGAAATGCTTTGTAACATTCTGTTTTTACTGTAACTTTTGATCAATTTAATGCATCGTTCCTCAATAAAAGTATTAATGTATTTTTAAAAATGACTCCCAAAATCTTAAAGGTACTGTATTTTTATTAATTTTATAAATATGTATGTATTGATTTGTGTCAGGGCCCTGATAGTTTTCTATAGTGATAATAACTGGCTTACTTTATATTATCACTTGTTCCTTACAAGAACAGTGCAGACTGAATCAAACAGCAGAACAGGCTATTTATTATTCAGCTATAAATATTAAATATTTTGTTGAAGAGCTCTTTTACTCTGAGATCATGAGACAAATGTAACCCAAATTTAATAAATTCAAAACTAATTCTTGCTCAGGGCATCTCAGGTGAAGTGAAGAAGACTGAGACTTGACTACTCTTAGCTCAGATCTACTGCATGACTTGATATCTCCTTAATTATGGTCATTAAAAAAACATAAGCTATTTAAAAGTCAAGCTCTTAAAGTCAGGCCCCTCTGTTTCACTGTTTCAGGCCTCCACGATCATCTTCTTCTGCTGATTTTCATAGTTTCTTTCTACTATCTGGTGAAGTGTTGCAAAGTGATGCAGATTTAACCTTTTCTCTCTCCTCTGAAATATAAAGCATCAGAGCTGGCAGAATGTGTTAACGGTATTTCGGCTGTGCTTCATGGACTGATCATTCAGGTCAAAGGGTAAAGCTGCCGTGGAGAGATGAGGCCTTCAAATCCCTCAGGGTGTTTCTCATGCCAGCTAATTCAGATTTCAATCTCTCAGTCTAGTTTTAGAATGCCTTTAATATGAATGGAATTATCTCCAAATTGTTTTTGTAATCACTGTGGAATCTGCCTGAAGAACTAATCCTTAAAACTCATTAATAAATGTAATACAAATGAAAATAAACTTGGTAAAATGTCTATGGCTGCACATTTTTCATCCTAGGAATTCAGCCAACATCAAAGGCAAAAAAAAAATGCTCTTTAAAATAGTGCCAAACCTCAAAAAGTGACATAATTTTGCATTTAAAGACTGTTTACACAAAACCGCTTCACTACTTTTATATATAATTTTATAGGCTACTATAATTTTATAATATTTTTTAATAAATAATAGTCAATCATTATGTCAAACTACCTGAAATTCTTATTTTCAAGAATCTTAGACTTTCACTCTTAGTTTTTTTCTCAGGAGGATGGTTATATCATCTTGAATCCTTTCAAAGAATAACCACAATTTAATTCTGAAACTGACTATTAATTGGCTCTAATTGAAAAGTAGTTCCTTGTAATGAATCTCCGCAAATGTAGCTATATATACTGCACTGGAAGTGAATTATTTACAGGTTTATTAACAATTATATAATTCTTAAAGACCCAGAGAGTGAGAGATGTTCTGTATGACTGACAGATCAAACGCCGGCTCTATGCACACGACCTGATTCTGTCATCTCAACACTTATATAGCACTTCTGTCTGATCTGGGCTTTGGTACTACACACCTAAATAATGCTCGAGTTTGAGATCCCCTGGAAGAAATCACATCAGAGGTCTGAATTTCAGTTTCACAGATAACAGAGAAAGAAGATATGCAAGAACTTCTATGCCATATAAAGGCAAAAGTGAATCCTAACACACAACTATCATAAAGAACTGCATCAAAGTGTGCTAATAACAGCACGTCTTTCCTCAATAAGCTTAATGACTTGGCATATTATTTATGTCTGCAGAACAAACAAAAGTTTAATATTTAGTATGAGAAATATATTTCCTTAGAAAACATCACTAATTATAAATAGACATTAGAATGCCTTGATGTACCTTGTGAAAAAAAGTGCACTTAATTGTATTGAATGTGCACTTGTAGTCTACTTCATCCTAATATCATATCTTAAAAGTACATTAATGGTCAAAATTTTAAG
>NW_015542427.1:217371-217811 GCF_001515605.1 Sinocyclocheilus anshuiensis
AGTTTCTTATGCTCATCAAGGCTGCATTTATTTGATGAAAAATACATAAAAAAAATGTAATATTGTGAAATACTATTACAATTTGAAATAACAGCTTTCCATTTTAATATACTTTAAAATATAATTTATTTCTGTGATGCAAAGCTGAATTTTCATTAGCCATTACTCCAGTCACACGGTCCTTCAGAAATCATTCTAATATGTGGATGCATTGTTTTTTAGAACCTGTGATACTTTTTTCAGGACTCTTTGATAAATAGAAATCTTTTGCAGCAATAAAAACTACCATTCAAAAGTTTGGGGTCAGCACTTTTTTTTTTTTTTTTTTGAAAAATTAATACTTCAGGAAGGATGTGTTAAATTGATACAGTGTGTGCTGTGATTGGTTAGCTGGGCCAGTGTGTGCTGTGATTGGTCAGCTGGGCCAGTGTGTGCTGTGA
>NW_015542427.1:217844-225417 GCF_001515605.1 Sinocyclocheilus anshuiensis
ATTAGTAGCAAGGATAAGTTAAATTGATAAAAAAAACGTGATAGTAAAGACTTTAAAAAGATAAAAAAAACTCTAAGTTCAGCTAATTGCATTTCATAAAAATTTTAACTATAATATATTTTCACGTACTTGCAATTACGTGTTCGAAAAACTTTATATTCAGATCATACTTTAGTATATTATGTATATTATTTCCATAATAAGTACTCTTTTAGAAGTAAGCTAAAGGATACTACGTACTACTTTACAAGGGACACCACCAGCTGGAGGATCAGTCCTAAAAATCCACTTCCATTTCTTACCTGCTCTCAAGTAGCGTTATCTACCTTAGTTTCAGCTGGCTAAAGCGGAGCGAGAGAGAGAAATAATAAGAGAGACTGCAGTAAAACAGATCCAGAGCCTGTTAAATACATGAAAGATGGACACACATCATAAAAACCTAATGCTTTGACCCACCACATGAACATGATCTCTGACAGGTTAATTATGTGCCAATGTCACCCCGCTGCGACAGAAATTAGTCCAGCTGATTGAGTGTGGCTGTGCCTCTCCATATGTGCACACACACACTCTTACAGACTCCGTAAACAGCTCAACTAACCAGTTCAAACCAGCTGCCATGCTTCAAAACATACCAGCATATGCTGCTTTTTTCAACAGGGCTCTTTCTCTACTTCAGTCGCCTGGAGGCAGAATTCACAGCCGTATCACATCTGAATCAGAGCGCTCTCAACATCACTTCTCAAAAGTGCTCTCGCTGCAACACACACGCAAACACACTTACAGCACTTCACACCCACCAGATCTGAGATTAAATACCAGGCAAAAATATTCCGCCTGTCATGGCTGCAGAGTGGCTAAACAAACTGTTCTCAGATGTTTGCAACTGGCCACGTCTAATCAAACATCCACTTACATTTGTGTGCACATGAGAAGTGATTAAACCGCCGCAGGGAGCGAAGGGAGCCACTTTGAAGTGAAACTTTTCTTAATCATGGTCTCAGACATGCGCTCAGCAGCAGTCTGGATGGGGCGTAAAACAAGCTGAATTTGTGATAACGCTGCAGAGTTTGAACGTGACCGTTTTTTTAAAGTGTGTTTGGGTGCTAAAGGAAAATGAGCAGGAATTTACCCAGGAATCATACATTTTTAAACGGTTGATTTCTTAACATTTGAAACGTTTTAAAAAATGTTGCACTTAAATAACTGAAGTCCTATCTTATGGCAATCCCTAGAGAATAATTTATTATTGGTAGTAGTAGCAGCAGCAGCAGTAGTAGTAGTAATTAGTAATAGTAGTAGTAGTAACCATGGTAATCAAGTCTCCTTCACTAACTCCCCCCCCCCATTCTCAGTGTGGATTGAATCTCAGCTAAAAAGTTTCTTGAATATACAGCCATCTATTGTTGCTCCCTGGGGCAGAGAGCATGATGGGAAAGGAAGTGATGAATTCCCATACTATCCTTACAAGATATTCTTCTTGTTCTTGAAGCTACTCCCTTATCTTGACTTCAGTGTTTTACTGAAGAGAGAAGCAACTGAAATATGAAAGGAAAGAGATGTCAGATGAGACAAAAATAGGGAAAACAGTGCGAGACTAAAATGGAAGAGGAATGAACTCATCCACCCACTTATGCTGATAAAACACAAACAGAAAAAGCACAGAGAAATTAAACACTTGAGACACATACTAGTTACGACAGCAGTAAAAAAAAAATTTTTTGAAAAAATTGTGAGTAAGAGAAGGTGCTTAACCTTTAAAATATGTTGACCATCAACCTTAGGAGGTCAAACGAAAATATTATATTATTTTATTTTAATTTTGCAACCCCATTACTAAACTTTGGAACATTAATTTGTTAACTTTTATCAAACTTAAAAAAAAAATTACAATAAAAACATAATAATAATAATGCCAAACTAGTCCTCATAATATAATAAATTACTGCATTTGTGCAAAAACATTTAAAGAAAAATAATCACGGCAGACCAAAATGGTAAAAAAAAGAAAAAAAAAAAGAAGCTAAATCAGTCTTTGAGGGCTAAAAGTGTAATCCCAGAAACGTGATGAAGGATGATGAACAGAAGAATAGGTCTCATCTGAAGGGCGATGTTTATGAGTTACACTAATAAGGAAAACAGATGGTGCTCTCACATACGCACCTCTCAGTTGTCATAGAGGGAGGGATTTACATGTAGCTCTGCTAATGACTCTTTCAGTTGTTCACTTGTCATCTCTGGTGTGTGTCCTACTCTACTCTCTGACTGTCCTCTTGTGACTCCTGTGGTGAAATTCTCAGAAGCATAAGAACATGACTATTCATTACAGCAGAAGTCTTTTTGATAGTGACCTAGTTCTGAAGTCACACACACACACACACACACACACACACACACACACACACACACACATCAGAAATGTTTATGATCTGGCTCTACTCGCTTGCTCTATCGTTTGCCCTCTCAATTCTGAGCAACAAAACAATCTGTCACACAGGTGACACAAGCCCCTCTCTCCCAAACTTGCCCACCACCACCACTTGTTGCGTGCGTGAATTTAATGAAAAATGTCAAGAAATGTGTCATATTTCTCCCAATAATAATAACAATAATTATTATTATTATATAAATATCGTGTAAATATATTTATATTATATATTTTTCATTTTTTTCCTTCAGTGGGTTTTAAAATTAATTAGGTAAGAAGTCTATACGGAATTCATGATACTAATTATAATATAAATTATAATAATTATATACTGAATACATAGAAATTATTTTAACTTGATTTTTAGAGTAATGAGATTCCTTTAAAGTAATGATTTATTTTTTTTTCTGCACTGACAATGCAAAAAAGGCTTTATAGTCCAAAAAATTATTTCATTCTTAATGAAAAATCTAATCTTTTTTTTTGATTTTGTGGTGTAATTTGACTTAAACAAAAAAGAGATTAATTTGGCCCTTTAGCCTTCATCTCATTCTTCTAAACATTTTCTTACTTCATTCTCAAATTTTGACAAGACCACAAGCTGAGCACTTTGGGCACTGGAGATAAAAATCTGTATCCCTCTAACTAATCTCTGCATTCCCACTGAAGAAGCCTGTAGGAGCTTGACTGGAGAGTGTGTTTAAGCTCCCACTTCCTGGAGGCCACTTTGTTCAACTATCACCATGAAGTTAGCAGTTCATTGTTGGAGCATGAGCAGATAATCATCACTCTGAAGAAGCTTCCGGCACTTCTAAGCCTACAGTGAAACACCCCCCTACCACCTCCTCTAACATGCAGTCTTCATTTCCACAGATATTTGCTTAGTCCTCAGACAAACACTCGAAAACAAGCATGAACAGATACAACTTAGGTGTGACGGTGAGCAATATGCCTTCAGTCAATGAGCATGAAAATACCAAAGGACATGCAGACTGTAATATAATGTAATATTACATTAATAATGTAATGAAGGCCAAAAATACAAACACAGTAATATTGTGAAATATGATTACAATTTAAATACCTGTTTTCTATTTGAAAATATTTTCAAATGTAATTTATTCCTGTGATGCAAAGCTGAATTTTCAGCATCATTCCTCCAGTCTTCAGTGTCACATGTTCCTTCAGAAATCCTTCTGATATGCTGATTTAATGATCAAGAAACATTTCTGATTATTATCAATGTTGCAAACAGTTGTGCTGCTTAATGTTTTTGTGGAAACTGAAACAGTTTTTTCACCATTTATTTGAAATAGAAATCTTTTATAAAAATTAAAAATGACTTTACGGTCACTTTTGATCAATTTAATGCATCCTTGCTGAATAAAAGCATTCATTTCTTTAAAATAATATTTGATCTGAATATGATATGATATGATATGATATTATATTTTATTTTATATTATATTTTGCATGTGTGTTTGCTGATGCCACTTGGTTTAATATTTAGCTTTTTGTATCTAATGCAATAATTCAGACATTATAAGTGTGGCTTAAATCCAACTACTTCTGGAGGCCATTGTGCGCAGTGCATTTAAGTCAATAAAAACAAATCCCTATTCAGAAAATGAGCTCACAGTCCTTCTGCTCGCTGCTTGCTGAATATAATCCACCGAGTTTGCCCAACTAACCCTGGAGCCGCGCGGGCCAGACCTCAACTCAAGGGGCCACTTCAGCACAACAGCAGAGCTTCAGGACTCAGGCACAGTGTGTGCAGGCTACACTTTAAACTGCTGTAGTTTTAAAGGACTGGTTAAGTGTAGAGAGACAGCCAATGATTTCCTAAGATAATGAAAAAGCACCATTAGGATGGAAGCGTGTCTGGAAAAACATATATTATGGGATGCTTTTAGTTATGCTATGTAGAAGCAGACATACAAATATAGTAAGTCTAAATATAGTGTGGGGAGACCATAAACTATAGTAAAAACATGGCATATAATTTGTTTGTGTGTGTATGTGTACGTGTTTGGAGTGACTTACAGAGATAAGGATTTGGAAGCTGCTGTGCAGGACCTCTATGTACTGGTATTCCAGCAGGCAGCCCATGATGGATATATAGGACTGTGCGTCTGCACTGCGGTCTCCGCTGGCGGGGATCTCTCTTCGGATACAGCCTGGCCCATGCTCGCTCCACCAGGAGTGGTGTGCCGAGATGTTAAAGGTCAAGAGATCACTGTCCTAAAACAAGAGAGAGGAGAAGCTGTCGTCAGCCTCAGCCACATGTCAATATAAAGGATGAGGGAGTGAGTGACAGAGGGGTTGCGCGCTGTAAAGCATGCATGCATAATTTAACACAGGGCCGACAAAGAATCTGTTCCATAGACATGAGCGAGGGAGGAAAGACGAGTATACATACAAAAGATGGAGGAAGCACATGATCGCTTTCAATATGCGTTCATTGTTTATTTGTTGTGGTCATATTTATGACCGATTTTACACATGAAAGCAAGTACATAAATATCAAGAAATACATCAAACATCATAAAAGTGAAAAAAAAAAACATATTTCTACTTATATATCCCAGCCCTACTATCATTTCGTGCCATTTATTCAGCAATACTATCTGACAACACATCTTTCCATTTGAAATCAATATTTCTGACTCTTGATTCATATATTCCTGCAAATAAAGGGATTACTTATGTAGGCATCTATTCACACAGTCCTTAAACTGAATGCTGCATGCATGTGTGAAAGTGCCGTGAAACACAAGTGTCACCACAAGAGTTATGCGTCTGTGTTGCAAATATTCCTCATATGCTCACGGATACATGTACATCAGATGTAATGGATTCTGTCAATCCACACAGTTCTCAGGCTGTATGAGATGAATGACACTTGTCAAAATGAAAACGTATGGACTTTCCTATGCTTATTAGAGAGGAACTCGTCCTTGACCTCTTTCTGGCTGATGGAGGCACAGAGGCATTTGTCCCCTTCATCATCAGCAGGCATTATCATTATACGCGTCACTATATGTCATCGAGAGGAGTGTGTGTTTGTGTGTTCGGGGAGGGGGTCGATACAGACCGTGCTGTCCCGTATTTAATCACAGCCACAGTGTGAGACTGACAGCCACAGCCGGCGGCCATGCATGAGAGGACAACCCCACCAAAACACCTCAATCAAGCAGACAGAGAGAGAGAGCATTTCATAAAGTGCCCAACCACTTAATATGCCTTTCCTCTTCAGTGAAAGTACATGTCTCATGTTCAGAGAGTTAATATGGTTCTCCATTATCTGAATGTGAGAGATTAATTCCAGGTTCATGTTGTGTCAGAATTATCGTAATTATGAGATGACAACTCTGTGAGCGGTTTGAGTCTTCTGAATTATTAGTTTCCATGGGAGCACTCAAAGCTAACATAGATTCATGTGCCGTTTTGTTGTTGATGACAGCAAAATACTTTAAGCCACCTCTATTTGCTCATGGAAGATTAAAGATCAAAGAAAGAGCACTGTGTGGTAGACTTCTAAAATTAATATTTATATTATTAATAGTCATCTTTTTTTCCTGTATCATTAGTAATTAAAATCTGTAAACACTGCAATGTATTTACGCTGGCAGGCATGGAGGTGCATTTTATAATTTATCTGCTAAAAACTGTTCGATTCATACGTGACCAAAAGTGATGATGTCTGAGTGGGTGTTTATTTAATTTGTTTGTCTGTTTGCACCAGTTTGACTCACTCATGCTGATTTGAGCGTGCGTTTGGAACATCATAGGTGGACACTATCATATTGACAGCTTGATCAGTGAAACACAGTAATATAGAGGCACTGCTTCATCTCACGTTATATTTTGCCTGCACTTTATGGATGCCAGCACTGGGCAGCATTCAGAACTAAATTGAGAATGCTTATATTACACTTCAATTCCTAAAATAAATTTGAATTTGTATAGCAAATAGTAAGTAGTAATTGCAATTCAAGCAAGAAGAACTACAATAAATGGTTATTTAAAGACCCCTACCCACCGAGAGAGACAGACAGGCAGGCAGATATAATAAACACATTGCGAGACTGAGAAAGACAGACATGATAAACATTGTGAAACAGAGAGACAGATAGACAGACATTGCGAGCCACATAGGGTCTCATTCACTAAGCATGCATACGAACAAATTTGTGCGTGAAACCTGTGTACTAATGTTTTTGCAAACAAATCATGATTCACTAAAAACCTTCGTACTAAAATTAATTCTAAATTTATGAAAAATATAGGAATAACTGTAAGCATGTATGCAAAAAGCACATACTCTGGGTGAACTTAATAATCAGGGTAAAAAATATTGCATCTTAACACGGCTAGCTATATACATTTATATATACTATATAGTTACAATGAAATTTATGTTTATCTTAAAAATATTTAAAAATACTTCATATACAGTAAAAGAGTAAGAAAAGCTGAGTTAGCCTATAGCTCGAGCTGCGAGGTATGTAAGTACAGTATGTACAGCTGGCAAATGAGAGGTCTGTAAACTGGGTCTGTTTAGATGTGTTTATGTGTTTGAACTGGTTTTGAGGACTGTGCACTTGGCATTGACCAAGGATCTGGCGAGAACGCTTATGTAAAGAGCTGCATATGGGGTTACGTTAAGCATATTCGATGAGAGTGACGAAATGCTGTAATGGAAAGGTTGTGTGGAAAGCCCTTATATGGAGATGGTTTGGGCGTGATTTGTGTTAATGACTAACCTCACGTGCGCGGCCGCTCATTTAGAACACTCCATATTCACTTACATTTGGACGAGGTTAACAAATTTATGTGCGTACACACGTGTTGTGAATTAGGCAGAAAGTTTTTGTGAGAAGATTGAATGTGTGTATAAATACAAATAATCTACACAATTATTAGTAAATGAGACCCATTGTGAGACAGACAGAAACACTACAAGAAAGACAAGACATGATAAACACACTGCGAGAGAGACAGACAGAAACACTATGAGACAGACAGACATGATAAACACACTGCGAAAGAGACAGACAGAAACACTATGAGACAGAGAGACATGATAAACCCACTGCGAAAGAGACAGACAGAAACACTATGAGACAGACAGACATGATAAAC
>NW_015542427.1:226393-240804 GCF_001515605.1 Sinocyclocheilus anshuiensis
GAGACAGACAGAAACACTATGAGACAGACAGACATGATAAACACACTGCGAAAGAGACAGACAGAAACACTATGAGACAGACAGACATGATAAACACACTGCGAAAGAGACAGACAGAAGCACTATGAGACAGACAGACATGATAAACCCACTGCGAAAGAGACATACAGAAACACTATGAGACAGACAGACATGATAAACACACTGCGAAAGAGACAGACAGAAACACTATGAGACAGAGAGACATGATAAACCCACTGCGAAAGAGACAGACAGAAACACTATGAGACAGACAGACATGATAAACACACTGCGAAAGAGACAGACAGAAACACTATGAGACAGACAGATATGATAAACACACTGCGAGAGAGACAGACAGAAACACTACGAGACAGACAGACATGATAAACACACTGTGAGAGAGACAGACAGAAACACTACGAGACAGACAGACATGATAAACACTGCGAGAGAGAGAGACAGACAGAAACACTACAAGACAGACAGACATGATAAACACACTGTGAGAGAGACAAACAGACAGACAGAAACACTACAAGACAGACAGACATGATAAACACACTGCGAGAGAGAGAGACAGAAACACTACGAGACAGACCGACATGATAAACACTGCGAGAGAGAGAGACAGACAGAAACACTACAAGACAGACAGACATGATAAACACACTGTGAGAGAGACAAACAGACAGACAGAAACACTACAAGACAGACAGACATGATAAACACACTGCGAAAGAGACAGACAGAAACACTATGAGACAGAGAGACATGATAAACCCACTGCGAAAGAGACAGACAGAAACACTATGAGACAGACAGACATGATAAACACACTGCGAAAGAGACAGACAGAAACACTATGAGACAGAGAGACATGATAAACCCACTGCGAAAGAGACAGACAGAAACACTATGAGACAGACAGACATGATAAACACACTGCGAAAGAGACAGACAGAAACACTATGAGACAGAGAGACATGATAAACCCACTGCGAAAGAGACAGACAGAAACACTATGAGACAGACAGACATGATAAACACACTGCGAAAGAGACAGACAGAAACACTATGAGACAGAGAGACATGATAAACCCACTGCGAAAGAGACAGACAGAAACACTATGAGACAGACAGACATGATAAACACACTGCGAAAGAGACAGACAGAAACACTATGAGACAGACAGACATGATAAACCCACTGCGAAAGAGACAGACAGAAACACTATGAGACAGACAGACATGATAAACACACTGCGAAAGAGACAGACAGAAACACTATGAGACAGAGAGACATGATAAACCCACTGCGAAAGAGACAGACAGAAACACTATGAGACAGACAGACATGATAAACACACTGCGAAAGAGACAGACAGAAACACTATGAGACAGAGAGACATGATAAACCCACTGCGAAAGAGACAGACAGAAACACTATGAGACAGACAGACATGATAAACACACTGCGAAAGAGACAGACAGAAACACTATGAGACAGAGAGACATGATAAACCCACTGCGAAAGAGACAGACAGAAACACTATGAGACAGACAGACATGATAAACACACTGCGAAAGAGACAGACAGAAACACAGACAGAAACACTACAAGACAGACAGACATGATAAACACACTGTGAGAGAGACAAACAGACAGACAGAAACACTACAAGACAGACAGACATGATAAACACACTGCGAGAGAGAGAGACAGAAACACTACGAGACAGACCGACATGATAAACACTGCGAGAGAGAGAGACAGACAGAAACACTACAAGACAGACAGACATGATAAACACACTGTGAGAGAGACAAACAGACAGACAGAAACACTACAAGACAGACAGACATGATAAACACACTGCGAGACAGACAGAAACACTACGAGACAGACAGACATGATAAACACACTGCGAGACAGACAGAAACACTACGAGACAGACAGACATGATAAACACACTGCGAGACAGACAGAAACACTACGAGACAGACAGACATGATAAACACACTGCGAGACAGACAGAAACACTACGAGACAGACAGACATGATAAACACACTGCGAGACAGACAGAAACACTACGAGACAGACAGACATGATAAACACACTGCGAGACAGACAGACAGACAGAAACACTACAAGACAGACAGACATGATAAACACAGAGACAGACAGACATGATAAACAATGTGAGAAAGACAGATATGACAAACACATTGTGAGACAGACAGACAGATATGATAAACACACTGACAGATGGACATATATGCTCAACGTTACAAGACATATAGACAGATATGATTAACACTGTGAGATGGCAGACAGACAGATAGATAGATGGATAGAATCTAATGTCAGACTGTTTGCGATTCTTCTCATCACAGTCTAATCATAATCAGTCTTACAGTAGGGGGTCCTCAGTGCAGCATGATATTATCATATGGTGTGTCATTTGCCGTATGACAGTAGAGACAGCGGTGAGACAGTCATATTTTGAGGTGTTTCATTGAGAGTTGTGGTGGACCGTGTTAATGCAGTGGGTGCATGCTGAATAATGGGGTGTTATGAGGAGCAGGTGGCAGAGGGCCGGACTCAGGCATTAACCCAACAGATGGACAAACAGCGCTCCCTCACTGCTACATATGGACAGCAGGAGGACAAGCGGCTAATGGAGAAAACACACACACACACACACACACACACACACACACACACACACACACACACACACACACACATAAACACACAGAGACAGAAAAGAAAGGATCAATGCGCTACTACTCGCTGCTTTCTGGACAGCAGATCTGTCTGAATCAGCTCATGAATATTCATGCATTGACTTTATAGAGGTGAGGGGGGTATGGGGGGAAGGGCGTCCCACCTGTGACAGCACAGTAAAGAAAAGGGAGGGAGTGACGGAGCGTGACTGTGTGAGACAGAGTAAGCAGAGGATGAGGATGAAAGGAAAAACACAAAAATAAAGGTGGGATAAAATTTAACCGAGTACATACAGTACGCATATAGTAAATTAATAAATAAACTTAAAGTGCAGAAAGCACTTCCCATATCGTTTGTTGATATTGTCCAAGGCCATGAGTCCAATTACACAACTCTCTTGTGAGCAAAGAACAAAACTAAAAAGGTTCAAATAAATACATGAATCAAACAACATTAAATACAGCTGATACACAGACAAGGACGGTTTGTGCTGAACACATTAGGCTTTGTGGGATGAATTATTGGCTGCTAAGAGCATGAAGCCATTGAAATTCAAGAGACACCGAGAAACAAAACACTCAAACTATAAGAACAAGCCTGTTGAGATTTTTCAAAGCAACATATGTAAGAAATATATAAATAAACTACTGTTTATAAGTTTGGGGTCGGCAAGATTTTTTAATGTTTTTGAAAGAAGTCTTGTATGTTCATCAAGGCTGAATTTATTTGATTAAAAATACAGTAAAAACAGAAATATTGTGAAATATTACTGCAATTTAAAAATACTCTTTTCTATTTGAATATATTTTAAAAATGCAATTCCTGTGATGCAAAGCTGAATTTTCAGCATCATTACTCCAGTCTTCAGTGTCACATGATCCTTCAAAAATTATTTTGACATCTTATTATCTACTTATTTCTTAATATCTATGTTGAAAACAGTTGTGCTGCTTCATATTTTTGTGGAAACCATAATATTTTTTCATGATTCTCTGTAACATTGCAAATGTCTTTATGATCACTTTTGATCAATTTAATGCATCCTTGCTGAATTAAGTATTTTGTATTGAATTTTATATTGTAAACAATTTTGATACTGTGTTGTCTTGCCACTTGATGTCCAATGTAAAATCTGGGTTCTGAAGCAAAACCAGTATTGAAACATCTTCAATGCAAGTATGCAGGACATTCCTACACATCCCAACAGTGACTATTATTTTACCAAGGAGGATGTAATTAACCTCTTTTGTTGGACCTGGAACAACATTCCCGTCAAACATATTTTTTCATGATTCTCTGTAACATTGCAAATGTCTTTATGATCACTTTTGATCAATTTAATGCATCCTTGCTGAATTAAGTATTTTGTATTGAATTTTATATTGTAAACAATTTTGATACTGTGTTGTCTTGCCACTTGATGTCCAATGTAAAATCTGGGTTCTGAAGCAAAACCAGTATTGAAACATCTTCAATGCAAGTATGCAGGACATTCCTACACATCCCAACAGTGACTATTATTTTACCAAGGAGGATGTAATTAACCTCTTTTGTTGGACCTGGAACAACATTCCCGTCAAACAAAACATCATCCTAACCCTATTTCCAACCACAACTATTAGTTTTTCTTAAAATTAGAGGGAAATTAAATTATCCTCAAACCCCAAACTTAGCCTTAACGTAACCCTAAACCTAACCCTGAAATCGGATTGGTTAGTTCCAGGAAAATCTAAAAATGAAAAGGTTGGTGGACAAGGTTAATTCTGAAAGAACAGCAGCTCATTACACATGTACCAGATTTACTTGCAGACTTTAAGATGTTCTTGTCCAATTTCACTCCACCTCCTAAAAGCGGATAAGAGCTTTTCATTGTGAGAACAAGAAATCTGAGTCCAGGAAACAGGCCAAGCAGGAGTCATAAACAAGCGCACACAGAGAGAGGAGGATGTGTAAATTATACAGCGAGCTTGTTTCTCACTGCTAACACACTAGGGGCTGAGTGTTTGAGTCCATGACCTGCCAGCACACGTAGACAGAAGTGTATCATGGGATGGGTTGGGGATAACACAACTACTGCTTCAACTTCTGTTTTACAAAAGGCTTTAATCTGATTTCATTTCCTCTACAAAGATGTACTAGTTTCTTATGTGTTCAATGCAAACTTAAGAGTAAAACACTTCTTCAAGCACTTCTAAATAAAGTTTCAGACAGTCTGTAAAAACATCATAAATAGCCCCATTTAGCTGTAAAACAGGGTCATTAAAATGCCTCATACTCCTAAACATTGAGGGCTGACCAATGTGTAACTTTAGATGGGAATCTTTCTTACCTTTGATAGACCTCCAACCTCCAGGTAGAAGCAGACGATAAAGACGTTCCAGGCCACCCACACCGCTGTCCACACAGTATACTGTCAAAAAGATGGACAATTCATTACTCCAACGATTTGTTCCAACATTCAAACACAGGCTACACTCCACAGGTGCAGTCACATTTACTGTTGCTTGAAGACACTTCACAGGCGAAATCCAGTCATTTCAATAGGAATCTGCGCATTTGGCAATTTTGTGTGAGGGTGAAAACCTCCCAAAGCAGATTTCGCTCATTTTCAAGTTGGTCACATGACCCGAAAGCCGCTTAGTTTGAAAGTGACTTCTGTGTGAGCTGTGCTTTAAACATCTTTACACTATTGGCAAAGGACAATGCATTTTCCCATCATGTCATTACAAACCTTTATGACTTACTTGTTTTCTTTTTTTTTTGTCCATACAATGAAAGAGGTCTAAAACAACTTTTGGACCCCATTGACTTTCATAGTATAGACAAAACATTTTTCCAAAATCTCTTCTTGTGCTCCACAGAGGAGTAAATGATGACAGAATTTCATATCACATCACATTTTTTCAGTAAAACCATTCAGTACCATAGTATATATCAAAGTACCGTGGTATTAAAAAAGTGAAATGAAGTGACATGTGGCCGAGTATGGTTACCCATACTAGGAATTAGTGCTCTGCATTTAACCCATCCTAAGTGCACACACACAGCAGTGAACACACACAAACCGTGAACACACACCCGGAGCAGTGGGCAGCCATTTATGCTGCGGCGCCCGGGGAGTAGTTGGGCCTTGCTCAAGCGGACCTCAGTCGTGGTACTGAAGGTGGAAGAGAGCGCTGGTTATTCACTACCCCCACCTACAATTCCTGCCGGACCGGAGACTCGAACCTTTAGGTTACGAGTCCGAATCTCTAACCATTAGGCCACGACTTTACCACCTGATACCATCACTGTACCACTGAACTACCACACTGGAGCACTTTTATGCAAGACATGGCTGGCAACTACCATCTAGAACAAGTTTGAACTCAAGCCGCTCCAGTTGCAGTAACATCAGAGCTGTTGTATATGGGAAACAGAAGTCGAGCAGATGCTTGAAAACATCCGCAGTGAGCGTGTTTGGATTTAGAGCTCAGTCCTGAGAAAAGCACCTTTCTTTTACCCACTCTTATCTTTTATCTCCAGATTTGTATTTTTCTTTGTTCTGATTTGATCTTCTTTTTATAGCAGAACATCTCATTTGAACACCACGCCTTTTGTCTTCCTGGTCGTTTGTACTGTTGTTTACCACACACAATCATTTGGGATTTTTATAAGCCTATAAATACCACTGAAATGCTAATCTGAATTAACGCTCCAAACTGAGCCTGCTGGTATACAAACTCCCGGAAACAGAAAAAGGTACGTGCATTCATTTTTGTCATTATCATGAAGCAGATAGTGCGCATGGGGAGTTTAAAGAGAATACAGAAGTTTATGCCACACAAGAGTAAAAATGGATCTCAGGTTTCCTGTCAGTCCCTTACAGAAGACCAGCTTGAGACGACTTTATAGAGCAATTTCCTACAAAAGAGTTTTTCAAAACACCTTCCACTGGGATTTCCTCCACTGATATACAAAGATCAGAAGACTGTCTGAGGATTTTTCTATTTTGGATAGTTGAGTTTCACACAAAGTTTCAAATGGAGCAAAGTTGTGAAAGTTTACATGAGGCAAACTCCAACCTCAGGAATTACACTGGTAACACATTACTGCAGATTCATCCACCCACCGAGAAAAGCAGTCCCACCTCAAAGGACAACGTTACAGATCACATAATAAATGTTTAAACTACATCATTTATGTAAGAGCTTTAACAACAATACGAGCTTCGCATTTCTGCTCATAAGCACTTTGTTTCAATCACGCCATTGACTTCCATTGTACATTAGATAACTGCATTACATTTTTTTCTATAAATTGAAGGACACGAAGTTGTATTTCACACAAAATATTAATTTAAAGTTAAAACTGGTTGTTTGACAGGATACTGTATCCATTTGTGACTCATGAAAAAATACAAACAGATCAGCAAGACTAAGGCTTTAATACGTCTATCTCTCAGAAAATGAATGTCTTGAAGGGAAATGATGCACCTCAGACAGAATGATTCACACGTCAAATCACTATTATATGGTGACTGGTGTAATTTGAACCCATTGTGAAGCAGAAGTGACACAAGCCTGAGCAATACTCCTCACCATTCCCAGGAGTCTCAGCACCGCAAGTCTTGTTTCCAGGCTTGTCCTTCGGCCTTTTCTCACGGCTTTGTTCTATTCTTGGCTTCTCAACTTTTTTGTCACTTTGATTAACTTGATATTTCTACTCACCATGTGAGAATTTTCTGTTTGAAATTAATTAGCATCACATTTTGGTGTAATCATATGTGTAAATCTAATGTATAATGAGCAGCTCAGAGTATTATTATAAAGATCAGTACAAAATAATGCCTAATTAACTCATCTTCTCAGTTTTATATTTAACTATCTTTATATCGGTTTCAATGCTATCCAGAATGAAAATGCCCACAAATATCAGCAAAACACTAGCAAAATGCATAGCAAATAATGCATTGGAATGGAATATTAACTTAGTATTCAGAGCATAATGAGCAATATACAATGTATCTTTTAATAGTTTAATAGTGGAATAACTATGCATTTTGCAATGATGAAAATTTCAAACAACAGTATTTTGCATTGATATTGCATGACTTCATGTTTCTCACATACAATAAAAAAATAAAAATAACAACATTTAACCCCATTTTGTTTAAACATGACTTGACTTCTGTCAGTCTGATTAAATAAGAAATCAAAATGGATATTTGACTGTGGCTGATGTTACTTCTAGCTCATTTGTCATGCATACATTCTTCTACACAATATACACATTTTGGCAAACTTAGTAGGCCGTCTCTTTTTTCAAAGCATGCAGAAAATTTGCATACTGTGCACAGTATGCTATATTCAGATATGAATTATAAATTATAATGTAGCAATAAGAAGAATAGAATGTTATGCTATTTCAAACATAGCCATGGATTCACTGAGCTATGATGTAAACTGAAGACTATTGGTTATCAAAAAAAATTCAGTATGAATATTAATACTCCAAAAATAGCTTGCTTCCCGTCTCATCAACTGAACTAAAGGCTTGATAATCCTGTTGAACTTGAAGTGAAGCTGCATCATGGACTGACCCAGTGAGGAACTGAAGGGAGCTGGACTCTAATCATTTAATTCATGATAATTAGTTGCAGATTTAGGGGATTAAAATGCCATAGAATGTGTCAAAGTATAAGGCTAGTCCAGTGTCTGCAGTGCTGCGAGTCCATTATCAGCTAAGGGCTGAGTTCAATTCTGTTTCAGAGGCCTGCTGTCTTTGATCAACAGTAAGCAGATTTGCATGTGTCACAAACACTATTTGCGTACAAGCATTTCTAAAACAGTTTGTCATAAAGGAACAGATCCAAATTGACACTGTTATTAAACAGATTTTTAGCTAGCAAAACCTGTCAAGAACATGTCCGGGTCATATTTCAAAATGAACAGAATGAAAAATAACATGATTTTTGTTGTTGTTGTTTTGCATTTTGTGATTATTTTATGACGATTCCTATAATCTTAACTATTTTTTTCATTATTGTAATGCATTTAATTCATGCTTATTTATTTTATTCACATTATATGATTTATTGTAATGTATGGAAGCCTGTTTCTGCCACAGAATTGAAAAATAAAAAGCTGGTAATTGCGACTTATCTCACATTATATTTTTTTATCCACCACAGAATAAAAAATGGTAAATGCGACTTTTAATCTCACAATTCAGACTTTTTTCCTTTCAATTGTGAGTTTATATCTCACAGTTATAAACTCGTAATTTGCAAGTCAACATTTTACAATTCTTCTTTTGTTCAGAATTGCGAGAAAAAAGTCTGAATTGAGAGATATAACCAAACGATTGTAAGAAAAAGTCAAAATTGTAAGAAGAAAGTCGCTTTTTTTATTCCATGGCAGAAACAAGCTTCCATAGCAATGAGATGACAATCTAATGAGAATGACAACTGAGAAGAATCAAAACTGAAAACAAATACAAAAGTAAAATATCCAAACTTTAATTTTGGTGATTAAAATATGACCTGAACAGTTTTTTTGTGAGATTTACAAGGTCATCATAGTAAAGATAAATTAAAAGCAGCACTTACCGCCACAATATAGCGAGGTCTGTATTGAATGGTGCCAAAAAGACCCAGGATAACAACCAGGATGTGGAAGAAGTTTGCAAGGATGGGAGCCCACTGGTAGCCCAAGAAATCAAACACCTGCCTCTCTAATGCCACCATCTGAGAGAGAGAAAGAGTTGAGAGGACATATATTTAGATGAGTGATTCCCTTACGAAAAAGAAGTTTATTCAAGTGTACTATTAGTATACTTCTTTTAAACTAAAAATAGGAAAGTATACTTTTAGTCTACTTTTTATGTACTTCTCAGAAATGGGCTTTATGTACTTCTCAGAAATATACTTAAAATGACATTTAAGTATACTTGACTTATACTTAGAAAAAGACTAAATATATTTTAGCTATAATTGTGCTCCTAGAATCCGTGTTTTCTTTGTTATACGGTAGTGGGCGCTAGTATAAAAGCGTCTGCTAAATGCATTAATTTAATTTAATTTAAAATTTAACTATACTTCAAAGTGTACTAAAAATGCTACTACAAGTATTTAATTAGTAAACTATCAGTATACCTATAAGTTCACTTTTAGTATAGTTGCAGTACAAACTACACATTTTGATGTAAACTAGTTGTGTACTCAAAGTTTACTACTGTTATACTTAAAGTATACTTAAAAGTATACTTTTATGTACTAGAAAGTGGGCCAATTTAGTCCCAAGGAGTATTGAAATAGTACACTTACAAGTATACTACTAGTACACTGATATTTGTATACTTACTACATAAAGTATACTTAAAAATATACTTGAACTTTATTTAAGTATACTTACTAAAATAAACTTGAAGTATACTACTTTTTGGTAAGGGTTCAGATGAGGAATGATCTGGAATAAAAGTTTAAAGCATGCTGTTACAACTAATTTGCATGATCATTTCTCCTTTTAGACTTTGATGATTTTGATAGGACTATCAAAGGATTTTTGACACAAGAGACTTCTTTATGTGTCAAACTCTTAAACTGCCAAATATTTTTTGCAGGAACTATAGAACAACAGACCATCTCAGTAATGATTCTTTCAAATTCAGACGAACTGTGAGATAATGAAACTGTAGAAACATTTGGAGCTGTTCAAACACCTTTCAAAACTTCAACAGAACATAATCCTTATTGCCACACATTTGGAGCCAGTGGAAAATTCCTGATCTATTGAATAAATGGCATATGTACAATTGTATCTGTATCTTACAAGCTTTTTAAACTACACTAGTTGTGGTGCCAGAGTTATTTAGCAACAGCCAACTAATCATACACTTCCTATACACTATAGTCAGGTTAAATGCCATATTGAATTTAATGTTGATGAAAATGAGGCTGTGAGGGATAGATGTACAGTCTTTACAATGGCACACACTATATAAAGGTCCTAGATCACGAAATTTTCAAAACTGTTTTATGGAGTTTTTGGCAAAATTTCTTTTTCTGAAAGATGTTTCCTCAGTTAAACAATTGGTATGCTTGTTAAACAACCATACTATCCATTCAACACACTGTACTTCAATCCCTCTCAGCCTTGTTTTCATTCCTGTCAAAAATTAAATGACACACACACACACACACACACACACACACACACACACTGTGCATTTATTTTAGCATCTAAACGTCAAACATGACAGAAATTGCATTGACTTACACTTAACAACTGCTTCCCTGAATATTGTTGATTATAGGTTATAAAAAACACAAACATGACCATTAGAGAACATTCTGATAATGTTAATCACATAAAAACCTTGGTGTGATGAGACATTTCCACACATGGACAAGCAGTTATTAAAACACCTGTGCTTGTCATGTGCTGCGCTTGTCCAAGTAACATTATTAAACTTTCAAATATGCAAATAAGTATATTAATGCAAAGATAACAAATATACAGTGTGAAATTTCATCATAAAGGTGGTCCAGAAGAGAGATTTTGTCTTTTAAAAGAAATCTGAAATACCATGTTTTTGCATTATTGACTATTTCCTAAGAGAACTCTCTCCAAACGCACTTTACATGATTTCCTCCGAATGAGAAAAAACACTTGTTTTATCATCAAGCATTTAAAAGTGGCTCTTAAAACTCCTCACACATCAAAGAACTTGTTTTTATCATTATAGCATGCATTTGCTCAGGAGTGTAACACTGTCTGCTAATGCGTGGAACACAAGGATGGCGAGTTGCCGACATGACCCCACGTCCCGCCGCCGTCTCCTGTGAGGCTCGCTGTGAAGAGCTGTTTAATGAGAATTCAGTGAGAGTGTGACTGCATGCTGTGAGATGATGAAAGAGGAAAAGACATGGAAACCTGCACCGCTTGCAAAATGAAATAATGCTGTGATAGAAGGCAATGAAATGGAAACATTAATGTCGGTCTAATTAATTTAATCCCACCGGTCACAATAGTGACCGTAAAGAAGGTTTTCATTTATAAAGCTCTAAAAATGCTACTGACTGGTGTTTTAGTGCATTTCCTGCAAATATGTAAAAAAAAATAAAGGGTCTCAATTAAATATGTGCAGTGTCACATGGTTAGTGCAAATTGTCACATGACCAGAGCAGTTTATTTCATGTTTGCACCATGAGAAGGCTCCAAGACAAAAGGCTAGTAAAGTACTGAAAAGATATGACAAAGATTTTTGGTACATGTTATCTTTAAGGTGTCTAGCATTAATATATTAATTCACAATAATTATTTAAGGTGTGCTGTGTGAAGATACAGCAAGCTGTCTAATAACCAATCATGATGTGCCAAGTATATGAAATATGTAAAAATGTAAATGAGATTTGAGACCTACAGCTAACAGTAAGATTTAAATTTCAGTCTGTTCCTCAAACAAAACTGTTGTCTGATATCACAAGACTTGGAATACACAGTACACAAGTTGTATGGACTATTTTATGATAATTTTTGACACTTTTGGTCACTGTCATTCTTGAACATTCTTCAAAACACATGAACATTCTTCAGAGTATCTCATTCTGTGTTCTACACACCAGTAAAGGTTTTATAAAAATAAAGTTTGCTTATTGGCACCAGTGGTTCCAACTAAAGTTTCTTTATAGTGGAAAAACGTCTCTAGGTTACGTATGTAACCATGGTTCCCCGAGGGAACGAGACGCTGCGTCGAAGTCGCTTTGGGAACGCCCTTGCGTGACCGCGTTCTGAAGCACGTGTCAAATCAATCCAATGGAGTAGCGAGACGTCACGAGCGGGGTGACGTAAGCACCAGAAAGTATAAAAGCGCATCCGGCAGAGCGCAAACCAGCTTCGATGAAGTAGCGCCTGGAGGGATGCAGGGAGTATGGCAAAGAGACGCAGCGTCTCGTTCCCTCGGGGAACCATGGTTACATACGTAACCTAGAGACGTTCCCCTTCAGGAACTCGAGCTGCGTCGAAGTCGCTTTGGGAACGAGAATACCCACTGCGCCATACTACCAAGTCCCTGCCTGTGTGTGTATCTTACGAGCACATCACGAAGAGAGCTCGCCATAGACTTTTTCATGATTGTTTTTTATATATGCTTACTTATATGTGCGGACAGACAACAGTAAATAGACAGACACATACACAGAGCGCTACTGAAGAGCAGAAGCTGGTTTGCGCTCTGCCGGATGCGCTTTTATACTTTCTGGTGCTTACGTCACCCCGCTCGTGACGTCTCGCTACTCCATTGGACTGATTTGACACCTGCTTCAGAACGCGGTCACGCAAGGGCGTTCCCAAAGCGACTTCGACGCAGCTCGAGTTCCTGAAGGGGAAGTTTCTTTAGATTAATAAAACTCTTCACACTTACAAAGATCGGTTAATTTAAGAAATGTGCTTTGGGGAACCAAATATGGTTCTTCTATGGCATCACTGCTAAAAAAAACCTTTTGGAACCTTTATTTGTAAGAGTGTAGAGAAGAAAGTCAGTCACACAGATGTGAAACAACATGAGAGTGAGCAAATAGTGACAGAATACTCATTTTTATGAATTACCACTGAAGGAAACCACTGCATTGAAACCACACGAAATGTTTGTTACCAACACAAAGTCAATCAGTAAAACTGAAAAAAAATAAAAATAATAATTCTTCAGCCAAAGTGGCACAGAATTATCAAAACCGACATTGTGTCCTGAGACACCATCTAAAGTAAGTAATTTAATAAATAAACCTGAAAGCTTGGATTCTGCACTTAGAAACTAGTCCCCTTCTATTTACATCCTGTCTGTCCTGCTGACATTTCAGAGCTAAATGCCAGGAAACACAGCATCCCACCTGACAAAGACCAGCGCCCTATATGAGCACGAGTGCCAGGGGATTGTGGGACTGTGGGCACATCATAGACCTGGCAGACACAATTAAGCATCTGCCATGATGGCTTGATCAGAGCTGAACATCTTGGACAATGTGTGGAGCAGACAGCAGGAGCAGATCACACAGAGAGAGAGAGAGAGAGAGAAGTGTGGTGGGGGTGGGTTGTGACAAAAAAGAAAAGGAGTGGGTGATGGATGAGGAGAGAATGAGTACAGATGAGAGTGGAAGAAAGGATACAATGAGGAAGATGAAATGATGGGTAAACAGACGGGTGGGACGTCACTGAAAACAAGCGACAAATGACAGAGAGAGGGAGAGAGAGAATAAAGAAGAGGAGTTGTGAGACTGACAGATAAAACACAAGTCTGTCCCGTTCGAATCAGTGACTGGGAAAGTGATGCCTTCCAAGTCAAAAATATGGACCCACGAGTTGAAGTACTGTATGAAAACAGAGAAACAATACTTGCATAGACTGTAAATAAATAAGCAAATGAAGTAAATATTGGAAGTTTATTGGAGAATGTTTTACAAGTAAATACTATTTCAGTTTTTCTACTTGAAAATTTCATATTCAGAATGTTTCTTGACATTTCTTTGTAATTATTTGTGAAATTTACTGGCAATTCCAGTTACTTGCCAACTTTTATTCTCACTGTAGTATTGTTGTTGCCGCCGCCACCATGTTGTGGAGATGCTGTGTGTTTCGTTGTGAAAGTGAAACTACTTTGTTTGGTCTTCCAAAAGAGGAC
>NW_015542427.1:240816-244395 GCF_001515605.1 Sinocyclocheilus anshuiensis
CGCTCCTTCGTTGAATCCGCCGGCCGTTCCTCACTCTAGCCGCTGGCCTCCGCTCACTCTAGGCCGCCGTGTGTGATGCTGTGTTTCGTTGTGAAAGCGAAACTACTTTGTTTGGCCTTCCAAAAGAGGACACGACTAGAAATCAGTGGTTAAATTGTATTTACAACACTGTTCCAGAACAGTTCAACCCAAATATTCAGATGTGTGCAGCACATTTTATGGAGGACTGTTTCCTGATCCTGGTAGAGTAGACTACAATGCCGGCTGTTCTGACTCACAGACTGTAAGTATGTTTTTTTATATTTAAAGGATTTGCCACTGACGATTCAAACGCGAGTTTTGAGCAGTGTAGAGTAGCGCTTGTTGTTTGTAATTTCTCCGATCACAAATGCAGACATGGTTTTATGTTTACGCGGCAACGCGTTTATGTTTTATGGCAACGCAACGCATAAAAAGACAGTATAAGTCATTATAATCCGTAATTATGTCCCCACTGGATGCAACAAATGCCTAATTTATAATGGGTTTTAATGTTTTTGTCTTGTCGCTCCGGCCGGACAGGGCATCATCACAGTATGGTGAGGGGCGTAACATTTCCGTCACACGCTTGAGGTATTCGGCCAATCACAACGCACTGGATAGCTGGCCAATCAGAGCACACCTCGCTTTATAGACCGATGAGCTTTGTAAAAATCGACGTGTTTCAGAAAGGCGGGGCATAGAGGAGAAACAATAATATACAGTATGTGGAAAATAATGTGTTTTTTTAACCTTAAACCACATAAACACATTTCATTACACCAAATACACAAAATAATGTTATTTTTAGCAACATCATATGACCCCTTTAAAGTAAACAAATACACCATTTTTTCAGTGTACATAAAATATTAGACCTGTTTTTAGGGCCACTGAGATTTTCTCTTTTTGCATTTTAATAGTCAAGTGGTAATATTGTAAGTCAATTTAATTTGTTTTTAATTAAACAAACTGTCTTGGGAGGATTATTTTTAGTATTTTAGTATAGTAACAAAAAAAAGAAGACAATTTGAGTGGAAATGTGTAATTGCACAAAAAGTCCAAAAAAAAAACAGTCTTCATTTTCTTTATGCCAAACACAATTCTTTTTTCTCCCATTTGTTTCGGAGGTGAAATATGTTATGTCTATGTTTGATTTGTCTGAGATAAGCCAAGTGTAGTCAGCATAACACAAAAACATGTATTCACTGATTTGTCTTGTTCCATTATAAGAATAGGTTCAGTCACACAGTATGGATATTTCACCAGTCACCTCATATTTCCATCATTACAGCATTATCAAGCTGCTTCTGGGTCAGCTCCACGTTTTAGCACATACTTTATGTATTTGGAAAAAACCCTGAACAGTCTAACAGTGTAATTTTAAGCCCTTTAAGTACACAAAGTTACAAAAGACCCAGCACCATTGGGCCATTGAAAGCCTTAGTGACTTCAGCCAAAAAGAAAAATGAAGATATGGAGCAAGTTGTTACATTTCGCAGAACAGGAACAGGAACATGTATTAAGTAAGCAATTAAAAACCCTATCTTACCAATCCAATTTTTAGTGACCAGACTCTCACTCGCCAGTGAGAAACTTGAAATACTGACCACAATCCAAATGTAACATTCACAAGCTAATGGCGTCCAAGTTTCCCGCCAGAGAAAGAGAAATCAAATCAACTCTAACGACACACAGGAGGATAACACAACCAGACAACTGATAGCTTTAGTAACCATTTGAGAAACCAAAATTGGGAAAGACTGTTATTGGTGAGTGCTGGAATTAGGCTAATCAGGAATTTGGCAGGTGGTGAGATTGTGCTCGGGGAGTTTTGGAACGGCTTCAGTGCTGGAGTGTGATTTCTATCCAGGCTGTTGAGAAGAGTGTTGGGTTGGGTTTTGGGGTCGTCCCGGAGTATGAACAGATTAATAGGAGAAAATGTGGTCAGGTCAGCTGGGGATGAGGGTACAGATCTCAAACTAATTGAGACGTCAGACTGGAGAGCCTCAGGCAGGGGTTTTGACTTCACTGCACTACAAAATCCAGAAATGAAGCTCTTAATGCAGCTGATGGTGAGTCCATAGGTTTAAAAGATAAATAAGATTATTAACCAGCTTTGTATTGTTTCAATGTTGGTAGTATATGTAAATAAACAATGTGTACTCTTTCTCTGTGTTATCTGCACCCAGATCTATCCATATATTTATCAGGAAAAACGTCCGCT
The DNA here is from genome assembly GCF_001515605.1 of Sinocyclocheilus anshuiensis. Taxonomy (NCBI): domain Eukaryota; kingdom Metazoa; phylum Chordata; class Actinopteri; order Cypriniformes; family Cyprinidae; genus Sinocyclocheilus; species Sinocyclocheilus anshuiensis. The sequence goes on from NW_015542427.1 coordinate 243,062, forward strand.
GGATGACACAAAACACAATTTTTTTGTCATCAGTTGGAATTTTGGACTGTTTTGCTAAAACTACAGATCAAACTTCTGCATTATTAATTCCGCCCACGGACAGTCAGATTAACGGAGGGCCAAAATCAGAAGTGCATAATTGTTGTTGAAGTTTTTGGCAAAAGGGAAGCCACAGCCCTTCTCTGTGGGCACACATTTTACATTGTTCTCACTGTACTGACTTTAATAGCTAAACAGAAATCTCTAGAAAGTGTGAAAGCAATAGAAGCGGAGTGATAGCATGTTTAATGTTTCACACATGCAGCAAACAGCTAATGATGAAGGAGAACACACTCTCTCTCTCCTTGACTTGTGGGACTCATTAGCACATGCAGGAATGGCGGAATGCTTTTAGAGGCTGAAAGATGAAGCAGAGGTTCCTGGCAAAGTATTCTGATCTCCATCATATCAGATTCACTCCCGCTTCTTAAACCAGCCATTTCCCCTAGATTAGCTTCAGCTAGCCCACAAATCAACTTGTGTAATGCACCTTTTTTGTCCCTGATCGATTACCATGAGGCCATGCTCCACTGCGGTAATCATCTGTTTAAATTGGAGCTAATCCCATAAAGTGTGTGTGTAATCCTTCAAATCATTTGGAGATGATGTTATGGGTGTCACCAGGGGGTGAAGTTGGGAATAAAGTTCAATAAGAGAAGGAAAGAAGTTTTCCATTTCTCTAAATCCTAAGTAACAATCAAAAGGGCTTTTGTTCACCGCTAATAAATCCGCACAGCTGCTTAGTAAACACTGGGGGAAAATCTTTTTATATAACCTTTTTATATAGGCTTACTTTGTGACACAGTATGCAATATGCAACAAACATTTGAACTGTAGTATGCTATATACAGAGGGTATAGAAAATAATCACTCCCTTTAAAATAATCACATTTTGTTGCTTTGCAGCCTGAAATGAAGACGGACACAGTTTTTGTTTTATCCAGCTGTATTTATTCAGTGAAAGTGAAAGATGTAACACCAACATGTCAGAAAAAAATTAAAAAACAGAATCACTGAGTTGGAAAAAGGATCACCCCCCTCCTAAAAATGACTTGTAAACTCAATCAGGTGTAGCTGATCACCTTCTCGATGGCAAACAAAGCCATTTGACTTTCAACTGTGATCAGCTGTGCTCATTTTGATCAGCTCAGCATGAAAAGAGCTTTCCTGGAGCATTTCAGCCCTTGATAGTGCAACTGAAGCAAACAATCAACTATAGGTGGCAAGGCACTGTCAAAAGATCTCCGGGATAAAGTTGTGGACAAGCACAAGTCAGGAGATGGATACAAAAAAAA
>NW_015542427.1:244609-279003 GCF_001515605.1 Sinocyclocheilus anshuiensis
AACATTTCCAAGGCTTTATCAATGCCTAGAAGCACAATGAAGTCTATTATTAAGAAGTGGAAGGTATTTGGTAAAACACAGACCTTCCCTGGATCAGGACGTTGCTCCAAACTGGATGAAAGAGCCAGAGGAAACTGGTCAGAGACGTGACTAAGAGGCCAACAGCTACTCTGAAGCAGCTGCAGGAATTTCTGACAAAGAGTGGTCCTTGTGTGCATGTGACAACAATATCACAAATTCTCCACAAATGTGGCTTGTTCAGGAGGGGTGGAAGAAAAAAAATCTGCTGCCCTCTGCCAGAAAGTTGTCAATGGGAAGAAGGTTTACCTTCCAACATGACAATTACCCAAAACACACAGCAAACCTAAGCACACAGTGGTTAAAGAAGAAAAAGGTGAATGTCCTTGCATGGCCTAGTCAGAGTAAATAGAGCTGGATAAAACAAAAACTGTGTCCGTCTTCATTTCAGGCTGCAAAGCAACAAAATGTAATTATAGAAATTTTAAATTAGAAATAAAAAAAAGAAATACAAAATGATATACAAAATATTTTTTAAATATAAAAAATAAGAAATGTTATTCATCAAGGGTGGATTAAATTGATCAAAGGGGACATGAAAGACATTTATAATGTTATAAATAATTTTTATTCAGAGAATCTTGAACTTTTGAAAAAAAAAACAAAATGGTTTCCACAACAGTATTAATCAGCACAACTGTTTTCAATATTGATAATAATAAGACATATGACATATTTTTAGAAAAATGTATTTTATTCAGCAATGACGCATTGAATTGATCAGTAAAGATATTTATGTATCCTTCTTTAAACATTTACTTCTTTTTAAGTATTTACTTTGAATTTACTTGAATTTATATTCAAAGAATATTGAAAAAAGTATGATTTCCCCCAAAAAATAGCAAGCAGCACAACTGTTTTCAACACCGATAAGAAGAAGAAATGAATTGTAATGTTATTTTCCATTCCATTATTTTCCAACTTTTTGACATTGTGATCTAACAATCACATATTGCACATATTGCATTTGATGCAGCCCAAATGGATATCAAACGGATTTCATTGTGAAAATAGCAAGAGAAGTATACTATTCCTAATCAAAGCTATACAGGCACACACCACCCTCTGTGTTTCTGAATGATAGTGAGGGTGTGATTTCCGCTACGTGAACCGTGACGGCATCCATCTCTCCATCCTTCCTGACCCACATCAGAGAGATCAGCCAAACCCTAGGGGAGGTCACCTCTTTTTCTGCCCCATTCTTCCTACTGATAAAGAGGTGGCTGTTTTCCATCTTTGATAACAAGCCTGCTGTACAAACATCACTCAGACAGAGATAAAAGCAGAACATCTGAACAATTCACAGTCATTCCATGACCCTCCATTTTTTAAACTTTCCCGAAGCTGGAAATACCCCGTTAAGTCATTTCTACCTCAGTCTCAGGCTGCCTGCCTCAGACCGCATATTGATGCATATTGCACATAAAAATAGCAAGAGCTGGCTGAAATCACCAGCTCCAATCTGATTGGCTGGCTTTACACAACTTGTGGAATTAAGAGCACCAGTGTCAGAAAACAAAAGAAGCTTAGGGGGGAAAAAATGTGAAAACAAAAAAAGAAAAGGGCCCCTGAAATGCGCAGGCAAACAATATTGCTGTATTGAATTTGCAACATCTGCCAACCCATGAACAGAACGTTTTAAAACAAAATGTTTAAAGTTAATGAACTGCAGTTGGTCGCTTTACATGTTGTTCAGACAGTCTCTGTGGTTTTGGATCAAAATAAACTACAGTTTAAAGGGATAGTTCCCCCAAAAATGACAATTCTGTCATTGTTTACTTACCATCAAGATTTTCCAAACCTGTATGAGGTTCTTTCTTTTGTTGAACACAAAAGAAGATATTTTGAAGAAAGTTGGTAACCAAATAGTTGCTGGTCCCAACTGACCATTCGCAAACAGCCGCCCACCCTTAGTTACTGTTACATGCGGTGCCGTAAAGATCGGCTGCCGCCTGACAAAAGCAATGCATTCAGGCTGCAAAGCAACAAAATGTAATTATTTTAAAGGGAGGTGATTCTTTTCTATACCCACCTGTAAATCATATACAATACCGTTCAAAACTTTGGGGTCAGTTTTGAAGAAATTAATACTTTTATACAAGGATGGATTAAATTGATCAAAGGTGACAGTAAAGACTTTTATAATGTTACAAAAGATTTCTATTTCAAATAAATGCTGTTCTTTTGAACTTTCTATTCATCAAAGAATCCTGAAAACAAAATGAATTACAGTTTCCACAACAGTATTAATCAGCACAACTGTTTTCAATATTGATAATAATAAGACATATTTCCTGAGCAGTAAATCAGCATATTAGAATGATTTCTGAAGGATCACGTGACACTGAAAATTCCGCTTTACATCACAGGAATAAGTTACATTTTAAAATATATTAAAACGGAAAACATTTACTTTAAATTGCAATAATATTTTTACTGTATTTTTGATAAAATAAATGCAGCCTTGGTGAAAATAAACTTTTTAAAAATACATTTAAGAACCTGATAATGATTCCAAACTTTTGAATTGTAATGTATATTCCATTATTTTCCATTCCATTATTTTCCAACTTTTTGACATTGTGATCTAACAATCACATATTGCTTTCATTTCATTTGATGCAGCCCAAATGGATATCAAACGGATTTCATTGTGAAAATAGCAAGAGAAGTATACTATTCCTAATCAAAGCTATACAGGCACACACCACCCTCTGTGTTTCTGAATGATAGTGAGGGTGTGATTTCCGCTACGTGAACCGTGACGGCATCCATCTCTCCATCCTTCCTGACCCACATCAGAGAGATCAGCCAAACCCTAGGGGAGGTCACCTCTTTTTCTGCCCCATTCTTCCTACTGATAAAGAGGTGGCTGTTTTCCATCTTTGATAACAATCCTGCTGTACAAACATCACTCAGACCCAGATGAAAGCAGAACATCTGAACAATAGTTTTTCCATGACCTTCCATTTTGCAGTTTTTTAAAACTTTCCCCTAGCTGGAAATCTACTCCATGAAGTCATTTCTACCTTAGTCACAGCCTCAGACCGCACACAGTCCAACTGATGCATATTGCACACAAAAATATTGGCTAGTTTTACACGTGTTGAAGAGTCAGAAAACGAAATAAGCTTAGCACAAAAATGCTTTAAAAAGAGAAAAAGGTCCCTGAATTGTGGGGGGCAACAAAAAAAAAATCCCTGTATTGAATTTGTAACATCTGATACATTTTGTTATGAGTTTCTTTCTTCTGCTGAACACACACACACACACACACACACACACACACACAAATAGATATTTGAAGAATGTTGGTAACCAAACAGTTGCTGGTCCTCATTGACGTCTATAGTATGGAATAAATAGTAAATAAATGGGGACCAGAAACTGGTTACCAACATTCTTCTGTGTTCAGCAGATGAAAGAAACTCACACAGGTTTAAAACAACATGAAGATTAAATGATGACATAATTTTCATTTTTGAATGAACTATCCCTTTAACAACAGTAGAGATTAGCTTTGGTTTTTCATATCACAAATGACAATCAGATGCTTTCAAAAAGCCAGAAGCATCTGAACAGTGAGTACTTCCATTTTAATATTGCTGTTCTGAACTGGATCTGTGGGAATTACTTCAGACGCAAAGAAAAATGACATTTAATTTTTATTTCACAGACTTTGATAACACTGGAAAAAACTATTGTAATACATTTCCTTTGAAGCTAAATGCTACAATAGCATTTATTTTCAAGCCACAGCAAAACTGCAACAGCTGCCAGGATGTTTTTCATCAAAGTGAGTTATAATTAAATCCCTGTGGCGTTCATCATTGTAAAATCCATCATAATTCATCTTTATTTGCAGTAATTAACTGCTCCAATCACAGTCAGCTGTCCGGTTGATAAAGCCGTTAATTAGAACATCACAATGTGCGATTACAGCCTGTACAACATGTCAGCAGCTTTCAGCCAGTGAATTCTGTTCAGACCTGTGAACTCTAAGCCGAAGAACATTAATGACATGCTGGCAAACATCTCTGCACTGAGGAGTTTTGCATACAAAAGACTAACACATACGATCAGCAACAGAAACATAGTGGGGGCTTGTTTATTGCTGTTAGTAAAGCCATCTATCCATGATGTGCATTGCATATACAAACACGTTCTCTCCCTCTCAAGCCCAAACACATGGAGGATTTACACTGTTCAGTGATCTCAGGGTCAGCAGGAAATCAATGAAGAACTGAAAAAGCTGGAATGATAATGGACGTGCATCTGGAGGCCTGGAGATGTCCACAGGCTGTTTAGTTTCACATAACCAGACCTTTGACTATCAGCATAAGGTCTGGTCCACATTGCAGACAAGACCTGTCCATTTATACAGGAAGAGACAATCTGACATGCAAAGGTCCATTCATAGTTATCAAATGATAACTATACTGGCATCCACACCAAGGGACAATAATATTCTGTTTATTATAAGCACACTGCAGTTTTGTCATTTGTTCATTTAAATGCTGAGCTCATTAAAGTCATGTGGATTCTAATTGGCTGGCATGGTTTTTATCATTCATCAGCTGGAAAAAAATCATTCTGAAAGTGATTCCAATTATATTGTTTCTCTGTGTCATTATTGTTATGGTTGTGGTGTGAACTTCACTATTCTCAATTAGAATGATTATTAAAACGTTAGGTTACTTGCGTAACCCCGGTTCTCTGATGACAGAAGTGAGGTATCTCACTATGGGAACACCTCAGGTGTGACCAATTACACCACATCTGTCAGACTGACAGACCAATCGGTGCAGCGATCAGGGAGTCCCTCCTCCCTGGTATATAACACACTGCACCCCGCTGCCACGTCATTCTCCGCATATCTTCTTCACCGTGCAGTCTGCGAGGTGAGATACCTCACTTCTGTTATCAGAGAACCGGGTTTATGCAAGTAACCTAACATTCTCTTTCTAACATCCGTTCGGTATCTCACTATGGGGTTTAGACCACTCCCATACTGCAGATATGCTGTATGAACAGATGCAATGCACAGAGGAAGGTGATGAACAAATGATCATGGCTTTAATGCTCAAGCAAAAATCATGCACTTAATAATATAATACAGTGAACACAAGCACCAAGGTGTTTACTGAACTATAAAAATATGTGTGAATGACCTGAATGAAGTGTATTATTTATCAGGCACCAATCCCACTCAAAGCACTGAATAAGCCAGGGATGACTCCATCACATCCAATCTATAATATCTCACAAATGTGTGTGGGTGACGCCCAGCTCGCCGCAGCACAAATGTCCTGAAAAGAAACTCCTCTGAACAGTGCCCAGGACGTGGCCATACCTCTCGTGGAGTGGGCAAGAAGTCAAGGTAGAGGTAGTAAATTTGCGTCCTTGTAACACATTACCATCAAATCTACCACCCAGTGAGAAAGTCCCTGACATGAAATAGGTCTCCCCTATAATTGTCAGCCCAAGAGACGAAGAGCTGATTACTCCTTCATAACAGTCTCGTCTTCTGCATGTAAACATTCAGAGACTGCAGCTGGCATAAACTGCAAACTGCATACAGGACGGATATACTAACAAAGGGTGTAATTCACTTATCTGCTTTGCTGTAGTGAGAGCGAGGAACAAAGCAGTCTTTAAAGAAAGACACCGCAAATCAATACCCTCTAATGGTTCAAAAGGAGGCTGCGAGAGCGCATCCAGAACCACTGTTAAGTCCCAGGATGGGATCAGGGATTTAGTGACCGGACGCAACCGTCTCGCTCCCCTCATAAATTGACATATCAGGGGGTGCTGGCTTATCGTTCCTGCCCCACATGACATGCTGAAATAGCTGAAAGATAGACCTTTACTGTCGAAAAGGCCCTACCTTTATCCAGTAGTTCTTGCAGGAAGCAGAGAACATCCGATATAGAGCATAAGAACGAAACAATACATCTCTCTTCACACCATCGTTCAAACACTCTCCATTTATGACCACACAGAGAGTGTGTGGAGGCTGCCCTCTCACTCTGAATTGTGTCGATCACATTCAATGGCATTTAAATTCATCCTCTCACGGGCCAAGCCCACAGAGCTGTCTTGTGCCCCGTTCGCCTGAGAAAGAAGGTCTGGAAAGGCCAGGGTTTGTCGCAAAGAAGTGGAATTATCTCTGCTATCCACAATTTTCCTGGCCAACACGGTGCAATCAGAATCAGCTAATGTCTGAATTCCCGTTCTCTCTGTAGTGTTGGCTCAATGAGGCTCAGCGGGAGAAACGCATACAACTATGCGTTTGACCATGGGTGGTCTAGAGAATCCACACCCAACAGTGCATCTTCTCCCACTAGCGAAAAGAACAGAGGACACTGTGCGTTTTCGTGTGATGCGAAGAGATCTATGGCAGCATGTCCGTATCCCTGCCACAACTGAATCACCACCTGCGGGTGAAGTGTCCATTCTCCGTAAAGGGGATTCCCTCTGGACAACAGATCCGCTCCCCTGTGCATTATTTCTGGCATGTGTGTTGCACGTAATGACAGAAACCGAGTGTTGCTCCACTCAATTTGTCTGTGAGCTAGACTGTGAAACTGTCGGGAGCGCACACCCCGTCAGTTTATGTAAGCCACCACCGTTGTGTTGTCTGATCTGACCAACACATGAAATCCCTGAAGGAAATGAACAAAGTGGTTTAAAGCTAGGAACACTGTTAGTAGTTCCAGGTAATTTATGTGTCTTTCCCTTTGAGATAGAGACCACACGCCCCGCACCGTTCTGTTATCGAACACTGCCCCCAGCCCGTAAAGTTACTTATTCGTTGTCACCAACTTTCTTCGAGTGATCGGACCTAACTCAGTCCCTTCCCTGAGGAAAGTGGGGGCTCTCCAGTGATGTAGAGCACTCACACATTCCTCTGAGGTAATCACTCTGCGGCTGAGCCGGTGTCCGATGTGCGAGCTCTGAGTCGCTGTCCAGCGCTGAAATTCTTTCATTCAAGGGGAATTACAGTCACTGTCGAGGTCATCATCCCCAGTAACCTCAGATGCATTCTGAAAGGAACCGATCTCCCTTTCAGAAAAAGAGAAATGCAGCTGTGGAATGACTTGATGCGTTCCTCTGATAAGAACGCTCGATACCACTTTTTCCTTTTCTAAAATGCCTGAGAGACCTGAGAGACAAAGCCACAGCTAACCCCAGCTCCCCCAGATCCTGAATGTCCAGTCATGCAAAACCCTTAACGGGCACATGGTTGGAAAACGGCTTGTTCCAGTGTCTTTTCATCTCCGCCACACATGCCGGGAGAGCTGGGATGAACTGTCAAACCTGCGCTAGGCGTGATGGCAATCTTTTACCATCGTAGAGATCCCTCTCTGCCCCTTGACCCACCTGCTGAGAGGGCCAGTCAGTGGAAAGTTTGGCTGCAGCCCTGCCGCAAACTTCCATCAAGTCTAACTCCACAGTAGGGGAAGAGGGGGGTCCCCACTCTGGTTGCTTGGTGGACACGACGAGTTAGGAGGGAGGATGGCATCCTCCTCCTCTTCATCGTCCTCTAGAAGATGGGGGAATAATTCCTCATCGTCATCCTCCGCTGTCACACCCACAAGGGCATCAACGAAGTACTAGGCTTTTGTGGCTGCTTAGCTGTCTCCTCTCTGGGTTGAGTCTGAGAGGAGAAGCATGGGTCCTGGTTTCCTGCTATTGTCGCCCTGAGTCTCCTTTCACGGGTTTTTACAGGAAAACCAGTACAAATAGAGCAGCCCTCTGGGTTAGATATGGTAGCATGGGCATGCTTACACCCAACATGCTATACATAGAGGATGTGAATCCTTAGTCGAAATCCATAGACCGCACAAGCACATGCGAGGGGATGCATCTTCCCCCCCGTGCTCTCTGCCGTTCTAGCAGCGGCCATAACTCTCTTCACACTCTTCGTTAGGTAAACTCTCACAGTGACGTGTAGGTTTACCTTTCATTTATCAAACAGTGTATAGATAGCTTTGCTGATTATAAGGGGAGTTATTTTAGACTGCTTGAACTCGCTATAAAGTCAGTTACAGTTCCTTGACAATGTAAATGTTCTTTGCTGCTTTCTCTGTATAATTTATTCGCTGTTTAAATAATTTTGGAAGTTTTGGAATAAAATACATTTCTATCAGTTGCAGTTCTGGAGCCACCGTCTCATACTGTACAACACGATATACATTTACATCAAATGTTAACTCAGTTACACTAATGCTGCCTTTGCAGTTTCAACAATGCTATACTAACAAAAATATCGTAAGCAGCAGTCCAAACACAAACTCATTAACTAAAGTTATAAAGTCCTCTGTCTAATTGCACACAATGGGCCTCATTCATGAAACACGAGCAGAACGAATTTTTGTGTAAATCGTTCGTAAAGCCATTCTGACGTAAACTTTCAGATTCATAAAAATGCTCGTATTTTCAAAATGTTAGTTGGTAGGAAAGAAATGTACACCTGCTCCCTACCACGTGTAAATGGTGCGTAAAACGTTCTTCTGTGTTCATTTTGGCAAACTGATGACACTGAATTTGATGCACTTCCATTATAATATTTTACTAGTTCATTTGCTCCGTTTTTTTTCTTGTAGCTGAGAGTTGATAAACTGTCTAGCTTTGGGTAAAACGCAGCGCTTGTCACTGTCACTTTTTACCCAGCCGTCCAATCGATGGAGGAGGGGCGGGACAAATACTACACCGACCAATCATCCTACTTGTACAACAATTGAACAACAATAGAGAAGTTAATATTGCTGGTTACTGCATTTTAATATTCAGTAATATTCTTAAAAATGAGATACTAGTAATACGTTACTGCTGTGGATATTTCAAATTATAGCAACCAAAGCGTCTCTCAGCTAGAAAAACGCTGTGCCACCAAAGCGTCCTCCAGCACCACCAGCTGGTCGTTTTCAGAAGAGCGCCTGACATTTTTTCAGCTGGCTAAAAACGCTTTGGTGGACACACGTTATTGACTATTTATTGTTAGGCATATGGCCTATTAGTGTTTTTTGCATTTATGCAATATACTGGAGCCAAACCTGAGAAAGTAGACCAGAATATTCCACTGCGTTCCTGGACACGCAATTTGCATAGCTGTAATTCATAGGCGGGATTATGCTAATTATGAATGAGCATGCATGAGGGCCCTATTTACGAATGATTGGAATTCATTAACATACACATGTTTAACTATCAAATCTGATGTGTACGAAGTGCTTGTGAATTCGGAGGAGAGTTTTCGGGAAGGTCCGTTTTACGCGCAAATTACTCAGAATTTACTCCTATATTTACGAATGTTTCATGAATGAGGCCCATTGAAATTAACTTGTAGAATGTTCTAGAATTAGCTGATTTTAAATAAGCACATTTAGAAAGCAGCAGAAATCATTTTTGAGTCTTTCAATACTTTTTTTTCAGCCGTTTAACAATACAGAGGGATAAATCTGCACGGATTTGAATATTCTTATTTATCATCATCATCACTTCACCTAACTGCACGCCCCTCCTCCTTGTTTTACATATTAAAACCATATCCCTCACAATAGCTTGATTTCTGCTGCATAATTTTGGGGGGTTGCCATAGGAACCACTCCACTGGACAGCTCATTGAAGGTGCTTATATGGAGAGAGAGTACTCTGATCTCTGCATTCAGATTTATAATTGGTCCTTCAACAATGAAGGTGAGACAAGGAGGAGCGCAAAGTCAGCACACTCCACCCTCTGTCCCTCTCTAAGCACCCAGCACATATGATAAATCACACTCTACAATCAATAATTCACACATGCTCCAGGAGGGGGAGGAGGTCAAAGAGACAATTAGAGGCAGACTCAGATAAAGAGAGGAGCATGTGGAGAGACAACAGTGATTAGGTGATCTCCTTTACATTTGAACGGTAAGTGTTTGTTCGTTTGTTTTTTTATTTTTTGGTATTTAGTATTCTAGCATAACCACTCAACAACTCTGTCTCTCAATATCTCCATTCTGAAGAACTTTCTACAGTTTAAAAACCCACGTGAGTCATTTCCTCTTGAAACAGGAAGTTTGGGCAGGGCATATCAAAGGGCACACCTTATTTAAAGTAGCCAGTGGGGTTTCGTTCATCACAGCCGTTCACCATTGGTGCACCAGAAATCACATACTGTCTGAGGAGCTACTACATTTGATGAGGAACAAACTTTGCTATATGAAGTCTTCGTGTTCTGCACGTCTCTGTGAGAATGAGCGCCACAGTTTCATCTAATAAACATACTCAAGCATGCATGATTTTCATGTTTTTTTCAGTGTCTGCTGTACCACTATGACGACATGAACTTCATCTCCAGAGAGTCATTTCACCAGCATTTCACCGTTTGATGAAAACACACAGAAACTCAAAGGTCACAGAAACTCTACAAAATAAAAAAATTGGTTTTACTTTAAGAAATTATGAAATATTATTTTAATACACTAGAAAGTAACTCAATGTAATAATAAATTGTATTATTATTATTAAAACATTATTTAAGGAATCACACAATATCACAATTTTTAAATGGTAAACCTCAATTGTGAAAAAAAAAAAATTTTTTAAAGATTAAATAAATGTAAGTTTTGTGCATTCATTTGATCACCATTTTTGATATTAAACAAATGATTAATCATAAAACACAGAATCCAGTAAAAATTATAACAAATAACTCAGAATTTCTGAAAACATAAAACATTATACTATTATTGTTAAAATTATTATGAATTCAATTGATTAGACATAATGGTTTAATAGTTGTTTGACTGATAAAACTTAATCAAACCACTAAAAAGTAATCCAAAAAAATATTTAAAAAAAGAAAAACACAGAATTTGGGGGGAAAAGAACTGAATTTGGAAAACAATTGGAGCTGAATTTGGGGGAATTTGAATTTCATAGGACCCTAGTAGTATGAATGAATTCAGGAGGTACTATATCCACCATGTTGGCTTTGTCATGTGACCTACGCTTCGCTGGTAAAGTGTCCATTGGATGCACACTTCAGAATCTAAGTGATACAGCTATACTTTTCCCCTACTGTTTTATTTGTGTAAATGTTTTTTTTAAGGTAACATCACCAGTTTTGGGCTCGTTACTCCAAAAATGTAATTTATTACTCGTTACTAATTACTACTTTCAAAATAGGGCTGCACGATAAATCAGAGTTCGATAAACTGACGAGCTGCGCAAAACCACGTTCATATTCGCGCGATTTTTTGCGCAGCTTGTCAGTGAACAACGGCTCTGTGTAGTTAATGCTGCTCAATGTGAAAGCACGCACGTGATGGAGATTTACCACTGATTACAGAACCGGCTTTCTGACAAGATGCGCATTAAATATCGCATGCGATTTATCGTGCAGCCCTATTTCAAAAGTAATATTATTACTTAACTTAGTACTATCTGGCAACAGTAATTAGTTACACTACTAGTTACATTACTTTTCCTTCAAGCCCCACAGAAGTTGTAATTGTGTATCTTCCCCATAAAATTCTTCTAAAATGTTACTAACAATATATTTCTGCCTCATAATTTGACCAAAATCTACATTGGATCGCAGTCAGAAGTTTTTACAAACACTCAATGATAGTGACTTTTAAGTAAAAGTAGTAATTGTCATGTGTAGCTTGAAGCTAATTGTAGCTATAATTGCTCTGTTACCCAAATATGATTATGTTTCATGAAGTATTTTATCAGAAGAAATCACATAAGTTCATAAGATTTTTAATTATAGTAATATATAATTTATATGGGGAGCAGGGGGATGTGGGTGTGCAAGCCATGTAATGTCAGAGTAAAGTAATGCCACAACTTACACATCTGTGTTCAGATCAGCTTTTCTCCTGACAAAATCAGTGTAATGGCAATATTTCCATCTCCTGAATGTAAGCTTTTCCATATTCCAAGCTTTCCTGATGCACTGGTGACTTTCATGTTCCTGTGCGAGTGGTGAAAATTATGAATATAAATCTAGGAATTATTGGATTTCAAATCAGTAGCGGTTGAGACATCAGTAGTAACGTGCTGTTTTATGGATGGTAACTGTAATATTATTACTGAAAACTTATTAGTAATTAGTTACACTACTAGTTACATTACTTTTCCTTCAAGCCCCACAGAAGTTGTAATTGTGTATCTTCCCCATAAAATTCTTCTAAAATGTTACTAACAATATATTTCTGCCTCATAATTTGACCAAAATCTACATTGGATCGCAGTCAGAAGTTTTTACAAACACTCAATGATAGTGACTTTTAAGTAAAAGTAGTAATTGTCATGTGTAGCTTGAAGCTAATTGTAGCTATAATTGCTCTGTTACCCAAATATGATTATGTTTCATGAAGTATTTTATCAGAAGAAATCACATAAGTTCATAAGATTTTTAATTATAGTAATATATAATTTATATGGGGAGCAGGGGGATGTGGGTGTGCAAGCCATGTAATGTCAGAGTAAAGTAATGCCACAACTTACACATCTGTGTTCAGATCAGCTTTTCTCCTGACAAAATCAGTGTAATGGCAATATTTCCATCTCCTGAATGTAAGCTTTTCCATATTCCAAGCTTTCCTGATGCACTGGTGACTTTCATGTTCCTGTGCGAGTGGTGAAAATTATGAATATAAATCTAGGAATTATTGGATTTCAAATCAGTAGCGGTTGAGACATCAGTAGTAACGTGCTGTTTTATGGATGGTAACTGTAATATTATTACTGAAAACTTATTAGTAATTAGTTACACTACTAGTTACTGCAAAAAGTAATATTACAGTAACTAGTTACTGCCCAACACTGAACATCACTGATACTCATGATTGACAGATTACACTTGAGTTTGCTGCTAATGCTGCTAAGCTAACTGCTTGATTTTCTAATAGTGACGAATACATCTTGCACACAATGTATTGTGTGAAATTGTGAAATAGATGTAACTCTCCCCCTGTATGCTCTTTTTCTCTGTCTCCTTCACTTCTTTAGAGTATCATATGATCAGTCACCTTTCCCCTCAGAGCTATTGATCAGCATCTGGGTGAATGACTGGCCTGCTGTTGCACTCAATACAGGGGCTTCAGTTTTTCAGAGCGCGGTCAATATTCATACTCAAGGCATCAATCGACCCTATTCAGGAACATCTTGTTGTGGACTCAGCACACAGGTGGTCTAAATCAGTTGTCATGGCTGAGTAATGATCCAAAAAGACCAAATGCACCACTTAGCTAAGCCTGCTAGCTTAGCCACAATGCATTATTCACAAAGTTAACCTGATTCATCTATTCGAAATAGATACTTTATATCGCTGATATCAGCAGCTGTGCATGTGAATGGCCTTTCGTTTGTACTTCAGTGTTTTATACTAGGTGTCAACAGGCCATAAGATGCTCTCGCACTTCCATTTAGCCCGTTCTTGTCCTGAAGATGCTGTTTGTTGGCATTACAATCAATGTCAATGTTCTCAGAGACTACACTCTTGTTTGTCAACTGGCCAATCTTCACAGTCAGAAGCCTGACACAATCAGCTTGCCACAGTCTGATGGGACGTCAAGATTGAGAGAGAGAGAGAGAGAGAGAAAAACAGAGCACTTCTCCTCCAGCTTAAGTTGCTACACAAAGCATTTAATCTGTAACTCAACACTGATGCTCACAATGGGAGATCAGGATGTCGGTAAAAGTAGATGGAGGTCAGAGGCCGTGTAGATCAGTTGGTTGTTTGCTTGCTGGTGGGATGTGGATAAAGTAGTGATTCATATGCAATGACAGTGTTGACTGTGCGTGAATAAGCACAGATATGGAAATCCACATCTATTTTAGCATTATTGAGAATTTCTGGGATATGAGCAAAACATCACATCTAACTCCTCCATTTCCATTCATTCATTTTGATGCAGATGTTTTTATCCAGAGCAACTTACAGTGCATTCAATTTCATATATTTAGTTATATATGAACTATGATATGATTCAGTGTTTCAACTCAGTCCCTTAAAAGCTTACATAGTAAGGATGCTGCATTAAGCCAAAAGTATTCTTTAGTTTTGACACAAACACTTAGCATGCACGTACAGCCAAATGCATAGCCTTTCCAAATACACTCCATTTACAAAGGTGCTTGGCACATTAGAATGTTTCATCTTTGTCTTGTGTCTGTGCCATATCAGTCCAGAATTTATCACAATAAAACGTCTTTGTATTTGTTTAAACTATACAGTTGCATCTCCAGTAGTTTGTTGTTGTTGTTTTGTCTCTTCAGTTTCTTTTTTGACAGTGAAACAATAGCTTGCACCTGTGTTTCCACTTTGTAGACCAACTAATTAAAACCAATCAAAAAAATTGGGCTGCGCATGCACAGTACGTGTGTACTATGCTAATGACGTACTTTACATCATACGCACTGTAAGTATACCCTAGAGCAGTGGTTCTCAATTCCAGTCCTCGCGTACCACCGCTCTGCACATTTTGTATGCATCTTTTATCACTTCAGACGTTTGTTCTATTCGACCGTAAGTGCCCTGGTGTGTTAAATAAAAGAGACATACAAAAAATGCAGAACGGTGGTATGTGAGGACTGGAATTGAGAACCATTGCCCTAGAGTATGTGCAAAGTATGCTTTGGGTTTTAAAAGGCAGGTCCCTATAGGAAATCCGCTAGATTGTTGAATAGAGCTAACTTTAATAACCCTGGTACTATGACGAAATTCTTTTGGTCTAGATCTGCTGCAGTCCTTCTCTCTGCTGGATCCCTCATCAGGCATGTTCTCCATCAACCCGCACCAGGCCTTCCTGAGTTACGAAGAAGCATTAAGTGGGAATGTGCTTGTGTGTGTGTGTGTGTGTGTGTGTGTGTGTGTGTGTGTGTTTCTGTCTTTGTGTTTCCGTCTTTTTCTGCCGTCTCATTCTGATTCATTCCACTAATTATCCTTAATAAAAGCCTGAGTGCATTAATGAAAAGTTGTTAATTCAGAGTACACAGACTGTGTATGAGTGAGAGAGAAAAGAGGGGGTGGCGTCCTTTGTAAATATTCATCTGCTTGTCTGGCTGGGGGATGCACATTGGGTGTTGGGCTGAATCATATGCAAATCAGCTGATAAACAGTGCTGCACATCCCTGCCTTCATTTGTCTGGGAGACAGCGGCTGCCGTTAGGTCTCGTAAAACTGCTGGGCGTATCTATCTCCCCTAGCTGTCGTGAAATAGCCAACAGGGGCAAATGAACCTTTACAGGAGGCCAAAAGGTTCCATCAACATAACCAGTGAACCCCTGTAGCCCCGTAATGACACCTCACGAGCAAATTAAACCACAAATTACCCCATCCTCACGTTTTCCCTGTCCTCCCGTGAGGGTCTTTGACTTTGTGGAGTCAGCTGGTACATGTTTCTGTGGCTTCTTGTATCCATAGCGAGCGCTGTTTGTTTAAATAATCTGGCTCTCAGTGGGGAGTTAAGAGTAAAAACACATGACATTTCAACTTTACTTCTTCTTACAGATGGACCAAGAGGAAAGGCATGTTGACTGGACCTGTATTAAGCATGTGTGTACATTAAAGGACCATTTCAGTCTGGGTTCAATACAAGTTAAGCTCTTGTGACAGAATCAGTGACATACTGTCGATTACCTCAGAAAATCATTTAATCTCATCAGTCAGTTTATAATTGCATTTACAGCAATGCACTTATATAGTAAGGCTATATAAGGCAAGGCTCCTTACCAGAAAAAAAGTTAAAATACACAGTTTTAACAATATAACTATAAGCAGATTTGATAACTAAGAAATTGTTCCATTTTGTAAATAATATAAATTCTAGAACCGAATGACATTCCAATGGAACACCGTACTGTAATACTTATATAAACATGAAATACTAATACATATTTCCTGCAATATTTTCAAGGGAGTCGCAACACTCAACACAGATGGTGAACACCAGAGCAATTCTCTAACACATGACTCTTAAGGCCATGACACACCAAGCCAACAGTCGCTCAGTGTCGGGCCGTCATTAGCTGTGTCCCAATTCAGAGGCTGCATCCTTCAAAGGATTTTTTATGTACATAAGTGGACCAAGGTTGATCTGGAAGCATTCTTTTTTTTTTTTTTTTCATCCCTAGCCACAAGACTTAAACATTGTTTGTGCTGATCTGTGCAAAGTTATACTCAGTCTTTCAACTCCTATCATGACCATCCATGTAAGCCAGTCAAACCTATAACTTTTGCGTGATAAATGCAAGTCAGTGTTGGGGAAAGTTACTTTTAAAAGTAATGCATTACAATATTGCATTACTCCATAAAAAAGTAACTAATTGAGCTACTTAGTTCCTTTTTATGGAAAGTAATGAATTGCGTTACTTTTGTGTTACTTTTTGTCACCCAAGAGACCTGTCAGTGAATAAATGCAAAGCAAAGCATTACTTATTTGAAAAAGTAACTCAGATATTGTATTGTAAACTTAAAAAGTAATGCATTACTTTTGAAAAAAAGGAATCTGATTACATAATTCACATTACTTGTAATGCGTTACCCCAACACTGATGAATGCATATCAGAAAAGAACTCACGTAGGAAAAATCCATCTAAAAAGAATTACTATGAAAACACATACAGTAACCAGAAGTTATCTACCAAGAACAGTAGTGGCACCACTAAAGATAATTTAGAAGAATATAAGTGTTTTAACAACAAAAAAAAACTATATTTTTGGTTTTAAACCTCTCCGCAATGCCTTGTCCCATATACTTTAAATGTAGGTTCATTCATGTAAACAGTTTTTAGACAAATCAAGATTATAATGGCATCAATATAGGTTTTCGAATGGAGAACATTCCTTTAATCTGTATGTAAAGAGGTCACAGAGGTCATGTATGGTATCTAGGGATGCACCGATACCGATACCGATACTGGTATCCGTATCGGGCCCAATACTGAGCTCCTGTACTCGTACCCGTACTCGTTAAAATGCCCCGATACCAAACGCCGATACCACACAGCATGTGTTAAGTGCCATATTCAGACAATGAAACACCGACAACAGACAGCAGAATGGAGTTATTAGAGATTAAGGATGTCTACGAAGTATATGTATGCAATGAATATAATGTTAAACATTCAGTATTAACGCCTGTATAGCTGATGTGCGCGAGCTGATAAACAAAGCACGCTGAGTGGATTGAGCGAGCGGCGGCGCAGATGTGCGAGCTTGTCGAGTGAATATATCTTTCTCACAGACATCACTGGAAAGTGTGTAGTTCGGTCGGATACGTCAAAAACAAGTAAAACAATGCACAAGTTACTTAGGATAGCAAAATAAAGTAAACTGACAAATTATACCATAAAAAAAAAATTCTTCATACAGTGGACTACCAGTAAAACTGATACAAATTTGGGACCAAAAATTATTCAGACCGAGTCTGGGAATAAACTGAAGTTGAGGTTTGCATGAAGCTGGATGACAGCATGCCCAGGAGACTACAGGCTGTCATTGAGGCTAAGGGTTGCCCGACTAAGTATTGATAGTTGTGTAAATACTGTCATACTAACAGCTGTCTAATTTTTGGTTGATTGTAATCTATTACATACCTTTCTATCAGAGTTATCTAACATTATCAAGCTAAATTTGTTCTGACACAGTTAAACTCTGAGTTCTTGTCATATTTTATTACCATGTTCTAAACTAATCGGGCGAGTACTGGAAAAAGTGATATCGGTGCATCCCTAATGGTATCTATTCAACATTCAGGCCTAGATTTGACGACGCGTGTGTCTGTTTACGGGTCAGAAGTCAGAGAGTATCCTCCTCCTGACCTCATTACCATATCTCTCCACAAGCCTCTCAGCCATAAAGAGGTCAAAGCCACTGCCATTTATTACCCACAGTCCATCAGTCACTTTCTCTATTCAGGGTTTGTCAAACACACACCATTAAGTGTGTCTTTTTTCTCTAGTCAACAGTGTGTACAACACCGCAAGCACAACTCTCTTTCTCTGACTCATTAGTCCTCCTTTTCTGGCTCACTTCAAAGTGTCTCGCGATTTCTGTCCTAGTTTGTTTCGTCTCTTAAGGAAAGAGATACTTTAGAGGAAATGTATTGCATGAGGCAGAGTTTTGTGTATGTGCGTGTATTTTCAGGCATAATCTCCACCTCTAACGTACTTAAAGGATTACTTCACACAAAAATGAAATTTACTCACACTCATGTCATTCCAAATCCACAACTTACTTTCCTCAATGTAAAAAAATGTTTTTTCCAAAGAAATAAAGCGAAAGGGAAAAAACAGCATAATAGTAGTACACACGATAAATAAGATGATAAAATGCTTGGCCGTTCTTCAAAATTCCTCCTTTTGTGTTCAATGGAAGAAAGTGAGTCATACGGGTTTAGAACAAGAGTTTCATTCTTTGGTGAATTATTCCTTCAAGTCAAAGATAAAAATTCAAGCTGCTTGTTAACAAAAGAAAGAATTTTTAATCAAGAAAACCTCATTATTAGGCTTTGCCTGGATACAGATTAAATTCCTCCCAGGTTAACCATGAATCCCTGCACAGCCCTATCATGTGAGAGAAGTGGTAATGAGAGATGGTTCATGGAGGAGAACGTCTCAGAATTACAATAAACTTGATGACTGTCCAATTAATTCCAAACATAGGGATTTCCAAGTCAATGTCTGTAAGAAAAAGCCAGATTAACTCACCACCAGGGAGACTTTAAACCAGCTGCTGACAGTTTCATGTGCTTTTAAACAAACTCCTCGTCTATTACTGCTAGAACAGAGAAATGGAGGAGGAGGAACCAAACCAGATGTTCCTCAAGAGCTACAAAGGGTCAAGTTCAAAATGGTTTCCATGTGTGTGTCTACCTGTGTTCTCATGCTCCTCTCCTTCCCTTATCCAGCACAAACAGGTGTGTACAGCTCTCACCAATGACATCGCACCAATGAAATCATCTCCAGTGTGTGGAATTGAGAAATGAGGAGCCATTCAACAAAAAGTCCTTAGCTAAACTTGTACATGAACACTTTTTTGCCATGATGCTAGGGCATTGCTAGGTTTTCTGGGTAGTTTGCTTATTGGACTCACTCTCAAGTCTATATGATATTCTGGTTAGGGATCTGGTTCTGGACAGAAATGTAAAAGGAAAGAAAGTAGCGACAGATCTTTCCTTCCGTATTGTGACTATCTCAAAAGGTGTTCATTCGATTTTGAGATGTGGGAGTTGCACTCAAAAGTAAATGCACTCTTGCAGTTTATTGTGAATGGTCAGGGTTTAAGGTAAATGATTGAAAGTCTAGCATACATCACCAAAGAGAAGAATGTTGTTTCACCAGAAGATTGAGCTTTCATTTTTATTAAAAATTACAAGGTAAAAAAAAAATAATAATAAAACTTTATTTAAAAAAAAAAAAAAAAAATAGTATACATAGATAAATCATTCACAGTAAGATTGTCATGAATTAACAAAATACTTTAAAACTGCTAAAACTGATATAAACAATTGACTATTTTCTCTAATCCAAGCAAAAATAACACACTAAAAAGTCAATAATTTTAAATGCCACAAATGAATTCAGGCATCACATTATAAATGCACAGCATAAAATATATATATTAATTTGGAGATTTTTTAAAGATTACATTTAACAGTGTTAAATTAAATTACTATGTTTTTAAAGGTTAACTTTAAGCTAGATTATTACATGGACATTACTTAAATATAAAAATTGGCATTAACCGATTATATTAATATTGATTTATTAAAAAAGCTATAACATTGTCCAATAACCAATATATCACCGACGTATCCCTAATTTTGGTCTCCAGATAAAACTCATGTGCTTCCTTCAGTGAAAATCTATGAAATTTTTCATCCGTTTTATAGTCCGCTGTCACGGTGCACACACACGAGGAACGAGGAGACGCTGGAGAATACTTTACCAAGATTTTATTTACAGGAACCAAGGGAGCCAGGCAAAATTCATCTGATCACTTGACAGTAATACCACAAATCTCCTCAACAAGCCACAGCGAGGAATGAATTACGAGTTTATTACTTTCTTCAAATCTCTAACCTTATGTATGAGCAAGAGTAATAGAGAAGTTTGTCTTCAAGCACCACTAATAAATAACAGCATCAATCCACCAGCCATCCAAGTAAATGACTAATATTCCCAGTTAGCCTAAGAGAGTTCTGTGACATCTTTCCACTGAGAACAGCAGTAACTGCAGACCCGTTGGGGAAACTCTGTGACATCAAGATAATAAGATCTCATAGCAAGACAGAGAGCAGAACTACATCAAAGCGCAGGAATGTTTTCCCTGAGGTGCCTAAAATGAAAGGAAGATGGACCCCGTCAAGCTCAGCAAGGGCCGAAGTTCTGACAGTAGCCGAGTGTGTGTGACGTGCAAACATGCATGTGGGCTGAGGTGTATTACACGTCTGTCTTTAGGGGGCAGCAGGTGTCAGCGTTTTTTTAATGCCCCTGTCAGAGAGGATTTCGGGAAGAATGGACAGCATTACACAAGCACTGCCACGGGTACCAGAAATAAAAGAGGTGGCTACGGTGTCAACGGCAGTTAAATTTGAATAACATGCAATCAGTCCCCAGCAGCTGTTTACCAGTGTAGGCGTACAACGCCTGTTTACATTGCCGTGGGATCAGTTTAGTTGTTGAGACTGAGATTGCGATGGGTGAGGTTGACTGAAACAATGTAAAAAGCAGCTGCAAGACTTTCCACATGGAAATGAGGACACCAGCAACTCACTGCAGAATGATGATGGCAGAGTTCGAAGCCAATATAGCATTTCACTGACAATTGTGACAAACAACTTCTACGAACACTTAAGCTAGGATAGAGTATCCAATGAACCAAAGCGAGCTGCAATAAAGATTAAGCGACAATTACAGTATAATAGCTTCTTGGAGAGATGAAACATCTCTCTCTTTGACAGGAACATGGGTAGATCTAACTAATGACTAACCACTGAAAGCTCCTGCCAACTCTATCTGGAGTGTAAACAGATCAATTTAGTGCTGAGGGGCATGCCGTGGGGGTCTGTGGAGTCCTCGCTACACACTTTCACATACTAAACTATTGTTCAAAAGCATGTAAACACAGTATCCTCTGTGTCAACACAGTCAGATATTAATGGAAACTTCATCATGAAGGTCATCTTTATCAGTTCAAGGATGCAAAGTCTGTACGTTTTGGAGGGTTTTTTTATGGAATACTAATTATCTGAAACTATGGTAGTGGCCGATCTTTTCTTCTGTATTATGATGTACATTTGAGTGAAACAGACTATCAAAAAAAAAATGTAGACCAGGACTTGTTTTAATCCATCGATTGATGATTGGATGGAGGCAGATATGAATGCGAGCCTGCAGTCGATTGTAAGAAAGTTTAAGTGGAATAAATGATTGGAGAAGTCCAGAATACGTCAGAGAGATGTCTGTCGTTTCAATGGAAGATTGGGTTTTGACATTTTGATTAAAATTATGAGGTAAATAAAAAAATGAAGCATTCATAATCAGTGTTGGGGAAAGTTACTTTTAAAAGTAATGCATTACAATATTTCGTTACTCCATAAAAAAGTAACTAATTACGTTACTTAGTTACTTTTTATGGAAAGTAATGCGTTACGTTACTTTTGCGTAACTTTTTAAATCTGGACAGGGCTTGCTTGTTTGTTTTAAAAATAAAAAAGTTATATTTTTGGCAAATATAAAAGCCTTTTCACACCAAAAGTGAAATGAATAAGCCTCAGGCTGAAGGGAAAGTAATTTACGTCCGTACAGTAGAATGCAGAAGAAGAAATTTCAACACACTTCAGCAGTAAAAAAAGAACTCGCATTACTTGTAATGCGTTACCCCCAACACTGTTCATAATAAGATCTATAACATGTGTATAGAAAATAAATTGGGCGAATTTTCATTTCATGCCGACTTAAGTATGGTGCATATATTTTGATGTCACAAACATGACATGTTGACTCTGTCACTCAAATTGTAAAGATATGGTTTTAGATAATTTAACGAACAATCCAGAAAAACAAATGGCTTCTGCATTTAATTCATGTTTGATGTGGAAAATATGGTTATATTGTCAATACTGTCATCTGATTTTCTTGTCTAATGGTTTGTGTCAAGTCAACAAATGGAGTTGAAAATCATTTTTTATTTTAAATAATAGAGTTTTTATAATAATAATAATAATTATGTACAATTTAACATTTGAATATTTAATGGTATAATATTGTTTTACTACACTTTTGATATTACATGTCAAAATCTGACAGTGTTGACGGCAAGAAAAAAAACATTTTGTGAGAAAAAAAAAAACCTGTTTAACAGATTAAACAAAATCAATTCCTTGGCATATGAAGTTGTTTTAAGCCCTGTATTCTGTGTTGTCCCAGTGAAAAATCTAACAGTATGAGAAAAGTTCATCTGGGTTGACTGAAGTAGTGCAAAAGCAAAAGCAAAAGCATTAAACTGCCCATAAAAGTATTTTACGACTCTGGGTTATTTTATGGAGGGGCCAACTTCTTAAACACATGTTAAACCTTAACTCAGATCAAGACAAAAGAGTTCAAGCACACACAATGTTTAAACAATGTACTCACTGTGTATCCAGTGCAACAGCATCATAACAACAACAAAGCAAAAGGCAGCGTATTATAAACTAAACAGCTCACATACATGTTGAGCAGTCATAATTATCGGTGTGAAATGCACATTTATCAGAAAACAAACTCACCAACTGAAACGTGCACAGAAATATAAGGGTGCACCGTCCGCTGCAGCAGCCCATTGTGTTAAAGCTTGATAATGAGATCCTTATTATATGAGTCTATCGACAGAAAGTCCTATACAAACACAGAGAAGCGCGTCAGTCTCTGTCCGACACAGAGCGGCTCCGTTCCCATTGTTTCCAACGGCGCTTCAGTGAAACACTCGCGGCAGTGTGAAGCTGATCTCGGGCTGCGAGCGTCGCGGGAGGAGCGTGTGAGACTCGGGAGTGAGAGACTGAGTGAAGTGCGAAAAAAGAGGGAGAAGAAGAAAAAGAAGAACAAGGAGGTAGACGGGGCAAGAGGGAGGGGCGGGGGTAGCAGGCAGAGGGGTGTATGTAAATCACAATGGCTTGTTCTCCCATATACACGGACACAGGCTGCGTGAATAAACCATGGTGCGTGTGCTGTCCATTCGAACCCAAGAAAAAGCGGAAAAATTACCCAAGAGACACAGCATTCCTGAAAATAGAAACTTAAACCAAGCAAGGGCTGGTTGTCTGGTTTAATCTGGTTTCACAGACTGGCCAGTCAGCTGCTTGGCCAACTGATATCATTGCCTGACCAACTGGAAAGTGCCCAAACCCCTCTAAATCCAGCATACATAGCCAAACCCACCTTAGACTAGCAAACACGCATAGAAAACATATCCAGAGACCACATCCCTGTCGAAACAAACAAAAACATAAACTATGCTGGTCTTAACTGGTTTAAGATAGTCTCCCAGGCTAAGAAGCTGGAAGCGCCCAAGACCCCTCTAAAACCAGCCTTCATAACCAGGCCTGGAGACCACCTTAGACCAGCAAACAAGCATAGAAACCATATCTACAGACCACTGCTAAAAACAAACAAAGACATAAACCAGCCTACGATGATGTGCTGGTCTTAGCTGGTTTACCTTAGCTGAAAGTGCCTAAACTCCTCTCAATCCAGCCTACATAACCAGGCTGAGAGACCACCTAAGACCAGGAAACAAGCTTAGAAACCACATCAGAGCCCACATCCATGCTATTAAAAAAAAACAACTGTAAACCAGCCTAAGACGGTGTGCTGGTCTTAGATGGTTTAAGATGGTCTCCCAGGCTATTCAGCTAAAAAAAAATGTCGAGTAAAACCGACTGGTCCCCCTTAAGACCAGCGAAGACTATTAAACCAGTTTAGACAGTCAACACAATGGTTGTCAGTTTTACAGTATAACAAATAAAACAACATTAGGCATATTAGCAGGGGTTTACAGAATATGTGATCATATTTTATTATTATTTATTTGTTTATTAATTTCTTTGACAGTGATGCAGTAACAATGACTGCAGTAACTACAGGATAACATATAACTTTGATTAATTAAAAAAAAAATATGTTTTTATCGTGTGTGAAGTGATAAATAGCTTTGGCTGAGATATTTTACCGTCATGAACGCTGGAATGCCGTTTGTATCTACAGTTAGATGTGATTTAAAGCGTGTGCTCTGTGATTTTTAGTTTGAAGGAACTAATGTTCGCCTCACTGAAGTCTATTATCAAATTCAAGGCGCCATCTGCTGGTCGCGTATCAAAACTACACCCAACCTAATTTTTTGAGATGTAAACTGGTGTAAATTGGTGTTATTTGTCACTTCATTTTTCACACTAAAATAACAAACACAGTTATCTTTCAACACACTTGTTAGCATAATATTTTCCTCACTAATTTTAATCTACTGTATGAAAATGAGTTAGTAGACAAATAAATGAGGAAATGCAGTCA
This sequence comes from Sinocyclocheilus anshuiensis, assembly GCF_001515605.1. Lineage (NCBI taxonomy): Eukaryota > Metazoa > Chordata > Actinopteri > Cypriniformes > Cyprinidae > Sinocyclocheilus > Sinocyclocheilus anshuiensis. The sequence continues at coordinate 269,241 of NW_015542427.1, forward strand.
GTGCAGAGCATAATGCAGGATTTATTCTTTGCTGATTTGACTGGTCTAATTTTCTGTTGCAGTTATGCACATACAATGGAGGACTATGGGGCAATGTGCATAATGACAAATATAACATTTTTATCAATTCAACTATAAATGTTCAGTCTGTTCAGAGAGACACTGTATTGACTGTATTGAAATGTTCAACTGCCTAAAGCTATGTTGCTCTTTTCCCCTTCATATTCAGATCCATAATTACTGACATGATAAACAAGGACCTCCATTGCCAAACATATGTAAATAACACACATATATTAATGATGAAGTTGATGTTGATAATATCACTTGTTCTTTGCTAACCCTTGTCTTCTATCCATGACAGCTGTGGCTCTGTCTGTGCTGATCCGTTATAGAAAAGCAGTTAAAAGCGGTTCCTCCCCCGTGCTGCTCGGCTCCCTCCTCTCTGAACAGGAAGAAGAGTGATGAATCTTTTACAGGTTGAGCCTGTATTGCCATGGAACACTTCACTTCTCATTACATCACTGTAGCCTCTGCTTCCTCTCTTAAAAGCTTCCCTCTTCTCTGTCTCACACACACACACACACACACACACACACACACAGGTTTGTTTTTGTGAAGAGTGGGGACATCCCATAGGCGTAATGGTTTTTATACTGTACAGACCGTATTGTCCTCATTTGTCACAAAAACGAGCACACACACACACACACTGCTATAAATAGTTTTTGGTGATATTTTTAGATGAGAGAACTGCAGATACTTTTCTTTGAAGAACATTATTCTTCTGTAAATATTTAATTTGTAAAAGATTTTTTAATAATTTTGGCTTGCAAAATTTTATGAGACATTTGTGCACTTTGTTTGTTTATCATTTTTTTTTATTTCAGTTGTATTAGTTTATTTTGTTTTGTATTGCTTTTGTTTTTATTGAAAACATAATTCTCTTGTAAATATTAAATTTTAATGTACAAAGATTATTTAAGAATATTAACAATGACTTGCAAAATTTGATAAGACATCTGTGCACTATTATTTATTTGTTTGCTTGTTTGTTTTAGTATGTTTTCATTGAACAAAATTCTTTGGTAAATATATTATTTAATAAAATTAACAATGTTTTGCCAAATTTGATGAGATATTTATACACTTTATTTGTTTATTTTATTTATTTGTCTGTTTCTTTGTTATCATATTGTATTTATTTCAGTTTTATTAATTCATTTTATTAATTTTTGTTTTGTTTTAGTTTGTTTTCTTTAAAAAATATTGCTTTGTAAATATTTCATTTTAATGTGCAAAGATTATTAATTTTAACAATGGCTTGCAAAATTTGGTGAGACATTTGTTCTTTATTCATTTATGTATTAATTAGTTTGCTATCATTTCTGTTATCATTGTTTATTTCTAAGTTTATTTGTTTATTTTTGTTTTGTTTTCTTTGAAGAACATTACTCTTTTAAATATTTAATTTTAACGTACAAATATTGTAATATTAATAATGACTTGCAAATTTTGATGAGACGTTTGTGCTTTATTTATTTGTTTGTTTGTTCATTCATTTTTATTTATTTACATTTTTAGTAATTTTTGGTTTGTTGTAGTATGTTTTTCTATTCTTTTGTGAAGTGATTTGTTAGCTTTACTTTCAAACACCTCAGCGTTGTCTCTGCACAGCTTCTTGCTTGCTTGCTCTTCTGGTCCCCATGATGTAGGTAAAACATGACCCACACAAACACCAGCAATGGAAAGAAGGTCACACTGGGCTTTATCAGTAGGAGTGTCTGATGGGATCCTAGGGGTCTACTTCTCATCACCTCCCTCCAGTTAAAGTCTGTTGATGTGTGTTTGTCTAAAAGGAGGGTCAGGCCTTTGTATTGTACACTTTTCAAACCGCAAGACCTAATGCAGACTGACAGGCCAGTTAGCAGACGAGACCTGTGCTATGAGCCAGATGTAAATAAGGACCACAATCAGACTCCAACAAAGACGGAGGAGTATAAAACCTGTCTACACACACACACACACACACACACACACACACACACACAAGAGCACTCAGAGAAAGTGAGTTCCTCATTGATTGTTTTGGTGCAGACCCACAGTCATAAAAGACCTGTGAAACAGTAAGTGTTGACTATATCTTGGCCAACTCTAAACACAGCCATGTCTATTTTAGTGGATGTTGCCCAAATATGAATCACCACTATCTGTGCATTAAAAAAATATATTATAAATAATTATTTTAAATAAGCAAGAGAATCTGAAATAATCCAGAGGAAATAAAATAAAAATGATAAAAAATGATTAAAGCCATTTAGGTAACAATTTAGGTATCAATACATCACGACAACAAAAACAATTTGTAGTTACAAGCTGCTTCAGAAAATAAGCACATTGCTCATTAGTCTTACCCACTTACTTGTACTGATTAATGCTGTAATTACATCAAAACATGAACAGTTATGTAAAGTGTGGCAGCTATTATTTGATTAAAACTATTGATTTTTACAGTGCACATTACAAGAAAGGGTTATATAGTCCAGTGGAGGCAGTACAATACAATACAACTTTATTAACCCCAGAGGTGCAATTTAGTTACAGAACACTGAAGCAGACACTGAGACACGCAAGTGAAGAGCTAAAAGCCATATGGTAAGAGTAAGAGAGATCATTATTAATAAATAAAATAATGTCCCATAAAATATACAGTGTTATGTACAATGAGATATAATATTTAATATTAGAGACATAATATTTAATTCAATGTTAAATATGCAGTAATGTAAAAGAGGAACGACAACCAGAACCAGAATAAGGTAAAATATAGGCAATAAGTGTTATGTTCAAAAGTTCTGGTCCTCAAATTCTGTCTGAATAGTCAGCCTGTGTTAGTGGTGGGATCAATGTTTTTAAGCCCCTCTTTCTGCAGGTTACATCGCCAGTAGGTGGCGACTGTAAATGAGTAATTCAATAATTTGCTCAACCCGTTTTATTTAAAGGGGTCATATGATGCAATTTCAAATTTTCCTTTCTCTTTGGAGTGTTACAAGCTGTTCGTGCATAGATAAGATCCCTAAAGTTGCAAAGACTAAAGTCTCAAATCCAAAGAGATATTCTTTATAAAAGTTAAGACTTGTCCACACTCTCCTAAAACGCCTCATTTAAACATGCCCCCACATGTCTACGTCACTGTGTGGGAAGATTTGCATAACACCACCCAAATGTTCATGCAAAGAAAGAAGGCATAACTTTTATTCTCGCTGTAGTATTGTTGTTGCCGCCGCCATGTTGTGGAGACGCTGTGTGTTTCGTTGTGAAAGCGAAATTACTTTGTTTGGCCTTCCAAAAGACGACGATATCCGCTTCATCTGATCTCAGCTGATCCGTGCTGGTCGCTGAGGAAATACATCAAATTTCACGCTGTGGATCGCCGGATTGGCTTTCACCGTGGACAAAGTGGAGTCCAGCCTGGGGTCGTCACATGTGGGTGCCGCAGGTCCTCCGGACGCTCCTTCGTCGAATCCGCCGGCCGCGCCATTCTCAGGTTTTTTAATGTTTTTGTCTCGTCCCTCATCACAGTATGGTAGGGGCTTAACATTTCCGTCTCACGCTTGAGGTATTCGGCCAATCACAACGCACTGGATAGCTGGCCAATCAGAGCACACCTTGCTTTTCAGACCGATGAGCTTTGTAAAAATCGACGCGTTTCAGAAAGGCGGGGCATAGAGGAGAAACAATAATGTACAGTATGTGGAAAATAATGTGTTTTTTGAACCTTAAACCGCATAAACACATTTCATTACACCAAATACACAACATAATGTTTTTTTTAGCAACATCATATGACCCCTTTAAGAAACGCACATATGACTTTTGGTTGAGTCATTGGTTAGAACATGATGTTATAAGTACACTATTAACCTTAATGTTAAATCTGAAATGTAAGCATGAAGGAGACCAGTCCATGATGTTTATGTAAAGACTGTAGGGGTTAAATTGTCACAATGGGAACCGTGAATGAATAACTTGAAGGGTTTGATACAAAATATCAAATATTTGGATTAGCCAACAGATATTTTAAATAATGAATTTTATGAAATTACAAACTTCGAAACGTATGACAATTTGACATTTATGAAACATTCAAGTGAACAGTTCGACCTTTAGGTTAAATCTACCTTCATTAGTCAACTTTTGCCTGAATGTTTGTTTGCTTATTTATTGTTTGTATATTAGAAAAAATATAATACTGTTGGCCTAATGTACGTTTGGAGGTTTAAAGGTTTATGGTGTGTTTTGAAATAGGTATTTGAAATCTACAGAACCAGAGAAAACACATTTGCGTAATTAGACTTTCAACGCCAACCCATATCTAGTGTGATGCCGCTCCTGTGACAACTAGCCCCGCACTACCCAACATTTGAACGTAATAAATGTAAATCTGAAATCTTTCAGAACGTGGCGGCCCAATCGCATTAGTGATGAATAGCATAATTTTTCCATTGGGTGGCGCTGATCGGGCTCGCGCAGATGGAGGGATGAGTCTCATCACATGGTCCATATGCCCGGAGAAAGTGAGCGATCACGCAGCCTCTGCGCTCTCAAAACTCAATCAGAGTAGGCGGCAGTACGCGCGCTCCACAGCAGATGAACTGAGAGCACAAGACCAGCCATGATGCTCAGCCTGCAGCTGTGTGCGCTGGAGGAGAGCTGAGGAGCTGCGGTCATGCCGGAGAAGAGCGCACAGTAGAAGTCTTCTCACTGAGGATGGCAGGGATGCTGCGCGCCGCATCACTCTCTCTGGCTCTGTGAAACAGCGCACGGTAAGCGCGCTTCATCTTCCCTCACTGATCATGTCATGAGATGTTGAACTTTGAGCTGTTTTGTCAGTCATTTGAAGACGTTTTTTGTGTTTGGCTCAGCGGGTTGTTGATCAGAACTTTATGAGACTTATCAGGTTTGTCACTTTATATAACTGTCGTTCTGTATAGCCTAAATATGCTGTTTGGTTTCAGACAGCAGGCAATAGCAGCCTCAGTCAGTCTAAAACACGATTAGGGCTGTGCTGAGATCTTTTTCAGGAGACTGGAGATCACTGAAGGCGTATTCTGAGCTCATATTGATGTTCTTATTGATTCTGTATTTTCTTGAGAGGGGTGGTGAAGAGGAAGATACAGTGCTGAGAGTAAATTAATGAGGTAAAGATGGTTTAAAGTGTGTCCTGAATGAGCGTTCAAAGTGAACTTTGGCTTGTCCTCTTCTACTGATAAAAACAAAACAAAAAGTACCATGGTACAACCTATTCTTCTGGGCATCCTATCATGGTTCTATCAAGCCTTTTTTGGGGCATGTACTATATACTACCATAATCTGTTGGATATGCTGCATGGTACATGTTTTTGGGATGGGACCATAACACCATGGTTTTATGTACATTTACCATGGTATTTTCAATATGTGCCTTGTGCCACCATCCCTTACAAAAAGTATTTTGGCAGTACCATGGTACAGCGATTGGTACTTTGGAATATTTATGCTTATTTCATGGTATCCACAGTACATCCAAGAATACCATGGTAGTACCATAGCACACATCTAAAAACCATTGTAGTACCATTCTATATATTTTTTTGCAAGTTATGTATTTTGGACATCTTTTAGTACCATGGTATGTACAGTATCAATAGTACTAATATTTCATAGTATTAATATCTGATGGCATTACTCTACCAATGTACTGTTGTTGTAAGGGATACTATTTAATGTAGTTAATATCATTACAGTGTGTTTAGTTAATTTTTTGCACCTGTGATAAAGCAGCATCTTTCATAGTGTCTGCATTTTGGGAGAGCAATTAATGGTGTGATCTCTAAGTGTTAAGTTATTCCTCCTGGCCCAGCGGGATAGACTTTATTCAAGCAAGAAAGTGCCTTAACACCGAGAGCTTATGCCCCCCAGTGCACGCTGACCGAGAAACTGCGCGAGTCTGTCCGATACAGTGAATACGGATGAATGAAATCCTCTTACACTGCAGCTCAAACTCACTGTGTGTGAGTGTATGAGAGAGATATGCTCTCCACTGAGGGCTTAGTGACTGATGAACTGTCTTTTGCACCTAATGTCAACTGTGTTGATTTAAGCAGCACAATTATGAGTCAAATGTCATAAGCAGAAAAAAATATTTGTACATTTCAGAATTAAGTTGCAGGATTATACAAGCTTGTCTAAAGGGCCAGGACAGAAATCACCCATTCACATGTCTAATTTTGGTCATTTTAATCAAGTCACACCTTGTACAGATAATTTACTTTAAATTTGTCATAATCCACCCACCCTTACTGTATGTCACTCAAAACTCAAAAACTCACAACTATTTTCCTGTACAACACAAAGAATTATTATCAAAATAGCAAAGCTGCTGATGATCACTGGTTGTCAAGTTCAGCTGCAAATAATTTTGATTTATAAAATAATGATTTGTTGTGAAATACAAACAACAACATCAACAACAATAATACTATATATGAATAATTATTACTACTACTACTACTACTACTACTACTATTATTATTATTTATTATTATTAATAATATATTATTGTTTTTGTATTTCACAAGAAATTGTAATTATTTAATAAAGGAAAATTATTATTATTATTATTAATTATAATGATTATTGTAGTTTGTATTGTTGTCTTATGTTAATAATAATAATAATAATTATTATTATTATTATTATCATCATATTGTTTTTTTTTGTATTTCACAAGAAATCATAATTTATTTAACAAATCAAAATAATAATAATAATAATAATAATAATTATTATTATTATTATTATTATTATTTGTATTTCACATAGGGCACCACGTAATCAGGACTGCCACTGGCACCCCCTCCAAAAAAATCAATCGATAAATAAATAAATTAATAAATAAAAGGAGCATGAAGGCCCTGATATTACTAGAGCCATCTTTCTTTCTTTTGCACACATTTTCAATCAAGCCCACATATAAACTTTAAACATGGCAAGACCCTTTAAGGGCCCACCGTTTTTTTTGCTTGACTCTTATATATTAAACATGCCACATCCTTACAGACAGGCTACAGTGGCTGCATTTTTAACCACATGACCAGAGTCTGTGTTGTGTGACGTGACAGACCGTCATGCTGTCACAGCAGGATGCAGAAACTCGCTCACTGTGGGTTCAGCTAAGTGTTTGAAAGGTGCACGAATGGGTCAGTTTGTACGCAATATATGTATTTCCTGTAGACGCTCTCTCACATGTGCTGTGCACAGACAGGGTCTAATATGCACGCCATGCACTTCTGCCCCCGTTGATGTCAAAGTAGATTCAGGATCAAGTAACACTCATATACTCCTCTGTATCTTAAGACAGATATGAGCTGAGAGAGAGAGAGGGAGGGAAAAATGAATAGTCCCTATGGATTAGAGTGGAATATGTGTGACGGAGGGTAAAGGGAGGGTTTAGGGCACCAGACGCACTGACTGTATGAAAATCCCTTAATAATTAACACTACACAGGCCACGAGGATAGAGGAAGGGTACAAACGGATGGAAACCCACTGCGTACGTGACAATTACGTAGAGTGGTCAACATGTTAGCTAGAACGAATGAATTCTTCTGAGAAGTGTTGGGAGATCTCCCAAAATTAATGAAACATGAAGCTCTTTTTAAAGGTTCTTCAGTGTGTCATCTTAAAGGGATAGTAGACCAAAAATGAAAACCTCATGTTGTTCTAAACCTGTATAACTTACATTCTTCTGTGGAACATAAAAAATATATTTAGAGAGATGTCTTATTTATGTCTATCTGTCTATCTATCTATCTATCTGTCTGTCTGTCTGTCTGTCTGTATGTCTGTCTGTCTATCTATTCATTTATTAATTTAATTTTGGACCATGTGGAAGTCAAATGGTCACCAAAACAGCTTGGTTAACATTTTTCAAAATATCTTTGTGTGTGTGTGTGTGTGTGTGTGTGTGTGTGTGTTACTCAGAAGAAAGAATGTCATACAGGTTTGGAATGACATGAGGTTTTAATTTTTTGATAAACTACTCCTTGAACTAACTCTTATTTAATGAATAATTTTATTTTTGTGCGCTTGCGCGTGGGGCTTACAATGACTTACAACGATACATAACTGCTACAAGTGTATGGGATAAATCACTATATAGGATAAATCACTATACAGGATTTACCCTATTATACTTTATCGACACGAATTGATAGGTGAAACAGCAAACAGCCACCCACAAATAGTCTATAAACAAAGCATCCGGATGTCTTTGAGTTCACATGAACAACGGTTAAAGTTACTCGTCGTCAGGCTACAGAAGAATACCATAATTCCTCCGTTCAATTAGGCCTAAGTAGACATCGCAGACCTATAACAACCCAGCCACAACACATAATTGCAAATAACATGCTTTACCTTAACACAGAATCGACCACAGAGTCCAATGTTTATATTTTTTCTATGAATCTTTGAGTTAACGTACTAAACATGAGTGGAATTTGCACCGCAGCGCCCCCACACCTTGATGCTCATGACAAGAATAGCATGTATAGTTATCTTTATTGAAGTGAATTAGGTTTAAATCGCCATCATGCATGAATGAATGATATTTTAGCAATTTTACACATAATAATCCACGATGATCACAGTACACAAAACTGAAATTGCACGTCAAAATAACACATTTTCAATATTTTTTGAGACCCCCCAAAATTTCACAAATCACATGTTTTCAGGGGAGCCCATGTCTTATTAAGGGGAGCCGAGCTCCCCCTAGCTCCCCCGTAGTTCGCACCCTGGTTATTGGTATTTGTTTTTAAAATATATCTTATATATATATATATATTAACAGTTACTGTAATATATGTTTTTTTATTTCAGTTAATGTTTATTAATGGTTTTAGTTTTAGTTAACTATAATAACCCTGGAGTAAATTATGACAAAATGTTTATTTTTGGGAGAACTATCCCTTTAAATGATATATGATCATGTTTATCAGAAAGGCAGTAATCACATATTTAGGATTTTATAGGTCCTTGTTTATGAATAACGCATTGAAAAACGCCTTAGTGGTGTGTCCCCTCGATTGTCTAAGGCAGTTATGACCTTGCTATTAATAATTTAGAACCATGTTAAAACCATCTGATGCTGAAATAATTCTTTGTTTTAGGGTTTATAGAACAACATTAAATCAAAATTGATCATATTTACTTTCTTTATGCATGCTTCTGGTCTTATTGGGAATCATTCGTGACATTATTTTAAAGGGGTCCTATTATGCTTTTTCACTTTTTCAACTTTAGTAAGTCTGCAATGTTGCTGTTTGAGCATAAAAAAGATCTGCGAAGTTACAAAGTACAAAGTCCACTTCAAAAGGAGATATTTTATTTAACAGAAATCACTTTTCAAAAACTACAACGAATGACTCGTTTGGACTACAACGCATATTTTCCGGGATTTGTGACATCACAAATATCGACGAATGGGACGAGACCTGGTTGAGCTGCACTAGAGAAGGCAACGAGTGTTATCACTATGTTGGAGACACGATAGCTTTCCCAAGGCAGACGAACTTAGAGTGGTTACAATCATCCCGGTTTAAATCGCGCTCAAATTGATTTGATTTTGATGCAATATTTGCACTGAAGCTCGCAGGTGGCTATGGTAAGGGGCGTGACATTTCCCGACCAGGCGCCGAGTGCTGCCAATCACAACACAC